>NC_084604.1:1310000-1552500 GCF_033807715.1 Cololabis saira | reverse complement strand
GAACTAACAGATCCAGATGAAGCTCAGGGGTCTGGGAGCTTCATAGGAACTAACAGATCAACCATGTATTTTGGTCCAAGACCATTCAGGTCTTTGTAGACCAGCAGGAAGATTTTAAAACTCTATCCTTTGACTAACTGGAAGCCAGTGTAGTGATTTCATGACCGGTGTAATGTGGTCCAGTTTCCTGGTGTAATATGGTCCAGTTTCCTGGTGTTTGTAAGGACTCTGTACAGCGTTCTGGATCAGAAGGAAGGAAGGAAGGAAGGAAGGAAGGAAGGAAGGAAGGAAGGAAGGAAGGAAGGAAGGAAGGAAGGAAGGAAGGAAGGAAGGAAGGAAGGAAGGAAGGAAGGAAGGAAGGGAGGAAGGAAGGAAGGAAGGGAGGGAGGAAAGAAGGAAGGAAGGAAGGAAGGAAGGAAGGAAGGAAGGAAGGAAGGGAGGGAGGGAGGAAGGAAGGAAGGAAGGAAGGAAGGAAGGAAGGAAGGAAGGAAGGAAGGAAGGAAGGAAGGAAGGAAGGAAGGAAGGAAGGAAAGGAAAAAGAAGCAAGGAAGGAAGAAAAGAAGGAAGGAAGGGAAAAAAGAAGGAAGGAAGGAAGGAAGGTATAGGAAGGAAGGAAGGGAGAAAGAAAAGAAGGAAAGGAGAAAGAAAAGAAGGAAGGAAGGGAGAAAAGAAGGAAGGATGGGAGAAAAGAAGGAAGGAAGGAAGGAAGGAAGGAAGGAAGGAAGGAAGGAAGGTATAGGAAGGAAGGAAGGGAGAAAGAAAAGAAGGAAGGAAGGAAAGAAGGAAGGGAGGAAAGAAGGAAAGGAGTAAAGAAGGAAGGAAGGAAAGAAGGAAGGAAGGAAGGAAGGAAGGAAGGAAGGAAAAGAGTAAAGAAGGAAGGAAGGGAGAAAAGAGGAAGGGAGAAGGAAGGAGAGAGCAGGAGGAAAGAAGGAACAGGAGAAGGAGGTCATTTTGACCCAAAGACAGTACAAGGTTAACAGGATCGGAGTCATCGACCTGAAGGAGAGCTGTGATTGCTCCTAAACTTGGTGGACGTCTTCTGAACTGGAACAACCTCAGAGTTGTAACGGCTGCTGTCTGACTGTACAGGGCCATGCTGGGAAAATGTTGAGAAATAAAAGGGCTACGGCATAAATTTAAGATAATAATGTTATTTATGTTTTTGCACCACTGACGGATTTTGACTGAGGTTGCATAACTGATGGCAGAAAGAATCCAGATGCATTAAATCTGTCTTCAATGCAGCAAATTATTAGTAAAGTGTTGGGAGCGGCAACAAATCTGGCAAACATTTCCTTATTTGATGATTGTTTCCAAACAGAGGCACTCGCAAGGTTTTGGAAACAGAAAACAACAAGGGCCAAACGCACTGCAGCGGTCTAATGTGTCTCAGTTAAGGAAAACGGCTTCAAGTACAGAAACGATTCAAATTCACAAACTCAAAACGAGGTACAAAAAGAGGAACGTGGTGCAAATGAAAAAACGTGCTGCAAAAAACAAAGACAAATGCAGCATCATCAAACACTGCAAATAGAGAAACAATATAAAACAAGAAACCATCTTCAAAAGAAAAACGCTTCATAACCGGTCACTACAACTGGAAGTGCTCCAAACCTGCAGGGGGCGCTGCTGACTGACCACAGTGTTTACATCCATGGTTTAAACATACAGCTGAACGGTAATGTGATTTTTATCTGACTATATTCATATACGATGTTTATATCACAGTACAATGCTGTACATTACGAGACGTTTCTTTATTATATTTTAACGTCACAATAGACGATACAAGGCTGGACATAATATTAATAAGATAAGATCATGATTAGAGATTGACATAAAGCACCTGTTAACGTTACATATAGTACATTAAAAAGCCCTCTTATCACAGTCTTCCATAACATACAGCGCTGCACATTACATGTAATGCTTGTTAATGACAGCAGTTCATTTGTAAGCAGTTATGAATGATGTCCATTGTGTGTGTATATCAAGAGGTAGTGAAGAGTAGCTATTAATACTCATCTCAGTAATGTTAACGCTACTCATCACATTTTTCATTTTCAGTTTTTTAGATTATACTGATCTATCATTTTATTTCCAACATCTGGGAACAATTCACATGTTCTGTGGCTCATGTGGCTCTAATGTGCAGACAACAGTACGTGGACTCATATCCAGTTTGTTAATAACATTGTAGTTGTAGTAACATGTAGTTCACACCACGTTCTTATGTAAAATGCATTATATTTGACTTTTAACAAAAAAGTTAAAGTTACAGTGCTTGGTGATATAGTTAATCACATCTTGAGGTGATCAACTGTGTGTCATTGAGGTGCAGATAGTGAGTTTCACTGCCATAGGGTAGAAAACTAGCATTTATGTTCTGATGTTAAAGGACCTCCACCATCCATCAGAGGAAAAGTGTTATAATTCTAATAAAATTGAATCTCTGTCTTTATCTCACTTGATGTTTGGCAGGGTCAGCATCAGATATCCCCTCAAAAGAGGATCTCATACAAAGATATTTTGCTCATGGCTACAGCAATGCAGAAATTTTGGATTTCTTGGCTTCAAAACACAATGTTCATTTGAGCCTTCGCTCCCTGAAGAGGAAGCTGAAAAGTTTGTCTTTATCCAGGCAAAAAGACTATTCTCCTCTTGCCACCGTCCGTGCTGCCATACAGGAAGAGTTAAAGGGTCCAGGTCAACACTATGGCTACCGTTCAATGTGGCAGACACTGCGCCTAAAGTCCTCTCTGACTGTTAAGAGGGATGATGTTATGGCCCTGATGAGAGAACTTGATCCACAAGGAATTCAACTTCGTGCAAGCAGAAAATTTGTAAAAAGAGTTTACAGTTCTGATGGACCAAATCATATCTGGCACGTGGATGGATATGATAAGTTAAAGCCGTACGGTTTTGGAATAAGTGGCTGCATAGATGGATACTCCGGAAAAGTACTGTGGTTGAAATGTGGAGCAAGCAACAATGACCCAGTGGTCACTGCCCAGAAGTATCTGAACTGTCTGTCAGAATGTGGAATCATTCCAATGCGACTACGCACTGACTGTGGTGATGAAAATGGCACAATGGTGGCAATTCATTGTACCTTGCGATCCTCTCACACTGACGACTATGCTGGGGCTGCCAGTCATCTACGGCTCTTCAACGGCAAATCAAAGGATCCAAAGCTGGTGTTTATATTCATATCATTTAAATCTCTGGTAACCATCGTAGCTTTGAACCCTGCATAACTTCAAAAGTCTGTCATTATTTCAGATCCACAAAGGCGGAGAATCACAAGGAGGTGTTTTTCTGATTGGTTGATCTTACGGAGGCTTGCCGATGGGCGGAGCTAATAGCTCCTACTGCCAATCAGACAAACACTTTTTCAGCACATCAGCATGTTACCAATGTTATATATTTCAAACATTTTCTGTTTGAAACAGATGAAAAACTCAAATCCCTTATATGTGTTGGAACCAGGGCCACCTTCATTTCTTTTCTTTTTTAAATTAACATACAGTAAAAACAAAAGACAACATCGAGTTACAATGATATGTATCTAGGTGTGTGTGTGTGTGTGTGTGTGTGTGTGTGTGTGTGTGTGTGTGTGTGTGTGTGTGTGTGTGTGTGTGTGTAAATAATATAATGAAAGTAAATAAATACATTTAAAATATTAATTTGAAAAATAAATAAACAAATAAATAAATAGATAGATAATTATCATATAGAATGATATAATATAGCACAATATAATATAAAGTAATATATGTAATACTATAATACCATATAATAATATCCTAATATACCATAATCATTTTTATAATATTAGAGCATAACAAATGATCACCATACTATAATATATAATAATATAATAATACTATAATATAACATCCCATGAGATCTCATAACATAATATAATAATATACTATAAAACAATATATCATGATAATGCCAAGAATAATTAAAGCTGCAAGCAGCGATGAACGGTCCTCCACCCTTGTACACGTTCAGGCTGCAGTGGAAGCTTGTATGACTTGATGTAGATTCTTCAGGCCTGGACATTTAGCGGATGACACCAGCCACGACTCTTTATATCAAACCATTCAAAAGTTATGGCAGAAAATAGGAACTATCAGATATCGACCAATCAGATGAAGGGGCGGGGCTAATTTGCACCAATTAAGGTGAAGGAGTCAAAACCGAGTCTGATGACACCACCCACGACTCTGTATGTCATACCATTTAAAGGTTATGGCAGAAAATAGGATCTATCAAATATCGACCAATCAGAAGAAGGGGCGGGGCTAATTCATGCCAATGAAGGTCAAGTACTAAATACCGAGTCCGATGACACCACCCACATGTCTTTATCACATCCCGTTCAAAAGTTATGGCAGAGAAAAGTATTCTAGGGGGCGCTGTTGAGCCGTTAGGCAACGCCCATTAATGCAAACCATGAAATATCAAATTTATCGCCAGGCCTGGCTTGCGTGCAAAATTTGGTGACTTTTGGGAAACTATCAAATATGGACGAATCAGATGAAGGGGAGACGCACTTTTTTCCCCCATTTTTATCACCCAGTGCTCCTACCCACGTCAGTCCTGGGCATTGCTCCCCAGGACTGTTGCATGTTTTGTTAGCTACCCAAGGGAACACGGGGAGAACATGCAAACTCCACACAGAAAGGCCCTTTCTCCAACCCCACCCAGTGTGCTGGCGCTGAAGTCATGGGGGAACATGCGCTCACAGCGTCCCTGGTGGGAATTGAACCCAGGAACTTCTTGCTGTGAGACGACTGCACTACCAGCTGCACCACCGTGCCCCCTGTAATGAGAATGTTCATATAAATGAGATTAAGAGGAGAAATACATGTTTTCCTGTTCTTGGGAACAGATATTTGGGTGTCTGAAAAATGATTTGAAAAAACACTTGATTGCGACCTAAAACATTTGTCAGACGCTGGGTCACTCAGATTTGCAGTTTTCTTAGAAGTGACAGATCCAGAGTTACTCCATCTTAAACTCAGCCCAGGTCCATGGAAGTCAAAGTCAAAGGAGTCAGAAAAAAATGAAATGTGGCAGTAAAAGTACTGATGGAGGTAACAATCTAACAAAATACATGTGTGACACAAATACATGAAGTAAAGCTAAAGAGAAACTGCTTCCAAATCTAACAGGAAACAACTCTGAAATATCAAAATACAGGACAGAACAAAAACCATCAGTCTGCTGTATATGTTGAGTTTATCTTCAAGTGTTTTTCACTCGTGTTGATTCAAACATGGTGCTCCGCTGTCCAAGAGAGCAGATGGTAGACAGTTCAGGATAGACTGTCCGGACGGCAAAGACGTTAATCTCAAGGAACGTGATTGAATCTGCAGAAACAGTGTTATCACTGGTTGTTCTGCTGTTTATCTATAATATAACGACAAGGAGGCTGAGTCCTTCTTTCTGCTGTTAGTCTGGTGTTGATTAACTAGTAGTAATAAGAGAACACACATTACTCCAATTTTATCCTCTCTTCACTGGCTTCCCATTAAATTTTGCATCCATTTTTAAATACTGGTGCTAACTTTCAGAGCTTTGCATGGCCAAACACCACAATACATCGCTGACCTCCTCCTACCTTATGCGCCAAATCGGGCTCTTAGATCAGCACACCAATCGTTACTGTCTGTCCCTCAAACTCATTATAAATCCAGAGGTGACCGTGCTTTTCAAGCTGTTGCGCCAAAATGATGGAATGCTCTCCCTTCACAACTGCGTTCTCTGGACTCTTGTGAAGGCTTTATGATGCAGCTGAAAACGTCTTTATTCAGACAGGCTTTTGGTTAACCGTTCATTTATTGTGTCTCTGCGTTGCTGCTATGTTTTTAATTGTGCGTTGCGGCTATGTTTTTAACATGCCAGCCCAGTGCTGTTTTCTGTACCTTGTTCATTTTATCTATGTTTTTATATATATGTATACTATTGGTATCCTTTCTTTTTAATTTGTGTGCTTTCTTTTAATGTAAAGCACTTTGTGATTTTATATCTATGAAAGGTGCTATATAAATAAACTTTACTTACTTACTTACTTACTTGATTTAAGAGTGGAGACAAGTAGACCTGAACGTTATCAGTAATGAAAAGCTTCAGCCCCTCCTTCCTTAGTCCTCAACTCTTTATATCAGTGGTCTTCAACCCTGGTCCTCAGGACCCCCTGTCATGCATGTTTTAGATGTTTCCCTGCTTCAACACACCTGATACAAATGACTGTGTCATTAACAGACTTGTGCAGATCTGGATGACAAGCTGATGACGACCATTAATTAGAGTCAGGTGTGATGATGCAAGGCAACATGTAAAACATGCAGGACAGGGGGTCCCGAGGACCAGGGCTGAAGACCCCTGCTCTAAATGATTTGGCAGATAACAGCTTCCAGACATGCGCTGAAGCTGAAAAACATAAAGTTATGTGTGGCTCGATCGAGAACCAAAGAAAAGAAAAGTGTGCAGGAGTTATAGAGACGGGAAGGTGAGTAACTTAGTACTTTGAGGTTCCGTCCACGAATACACTCATGTCTTCTGGACAAAAGAAGCGAAGCATCAGTGTTTAAATTAAAGGTCAATATCTTTGGAAAATGTAAAGCTGGAATAGACACTAATGGCGCTTTTGCATTAGTCTCACTTCTCCCCGGTTCTACCCGCTATGGCCCCATTTTGCGCTTTCGCACAAGGGCTGAGACGGGTAAAGCCGCTCCAAGTCGATACTTTTTTCTGTAACCATTTCAGCCAGGTTCTTAGCGGGCTGAGAAGGGACTATTTCTGACGTCACCACCTCCTCACCACCGATTGGTCGGGGGGCGGGGCCGTCACCACCCTCCTCGCCTCTGATTGGTCGGGGGGCGGGGCCGTCACCACCCTCCTCGCCTCTGATTGGTCGGGGGGCGGGGCCGTCACCACCCTCCTCGCCTCTGATTGGTCGGGGGGCGGGGCCGTCACCACCCTCCTCGCCTCTGATTGGTCGGGGGCGGGGCCGTCACCACCCTCCTCGCCTCTGATTGGTCGGGGGGCGGGGCCGTCACCACCCTCCTCGCCTCTGATTGGTCGGGGGGCGGGGCCGTCACCACCCTCCACGCCTCTGATTGGTCGGGGGGCGGGGCCGTCAGACGTTTGAATCAGGAAGCGGGAGTCAGAGCGAGGCGGTTATATAATAGATCCATGGAGGCGACTCGCGGCTCGCAGCGATTTTATTATAAAGCGCAAAACGTCTGTTTGGTGATCCAACTCTGAGGTGCAGATGTTCATAAACCTGGTGGCTGAGGAGAAAAAATTTAAAAAGGGATGCAGACGGGCTGTTTTTTTCTCAGCCGCTCCCGGCTCCAGCTGATTTCTCATCAGCGGCGACATGAACAAAGCGGTTGCGCAATCGAGTACGTCACAGCAGCTTCACCCAAACCTGCCCGCTTCTCCCCTGGCAATGCGAAAACACACGGGTGGAACCGTGCCGTACCGCGCCGAGCGGAGCCGGGCTGAACCGATACCAGTGCAAAAGTGGCATAAGGGCCCGATTTACTAAGATCCTAAATAAAGAGTACTAAATTGCGTGTGCACTGAAAAAGTTTGCACGTGCTGTTGTTGTGTGTTTTGCGGGTGATCAACTAAGATTGCGTGCGCAATTGATAACAGGTGCAAACCTCAGTATTTAAATGAGTTCTTGCGTGTCTTTTGCGAGCGCAAAATGAAATTTGACGAGTTGGAGTTAAGCCGGGCATACACTGTGCGATATTTTAAATAGTTTGATTCAGCCCCATCTCACACTGCACGACTAGATCGCGGAGTTCAAAAGTTCAGAGCCCACGATTTATGTTCTCACACTGTACGTCGCGATGCTCGGATGCGACCCGTCTGCTCACACTATACGATCATAATCCACCTCTGTTACTGGAACTCAAGGCCGGTTTTGGGGCAGGGGTGGGCTGTTCCAACCCAAACGTGCGTCCTGCCCACCCGATCAAAGGTTATGGGATCCTTTATTTTTTTATAATTATATATATATATATATATATATATATATATATATATATATATATATATATATATATATTTAAAAAAATCCCAAAATATCTGTACCGTTTCTGATTGGGTGTGTGCACTGCGCATCATTTTTTGACACAACAAAGAGTGCATACCGCAAAAGTTGTGTCTCGGCGGAGGGACCCGACGTCCCAGCAAAATGAGAAGAGAAAAAAGAGTTGTTCCGAACAGCAGACAGCGCACACACTAAAGGCTGATTTATGGTTCTGCGTTACACCAACGCAGAGCCTACGGTGCAGGGTACGCGGCGACCCGCACCATACATGGAAATGCGGTCTTTTTTTGCTATTAAAACATGATTTGTAATGTGAATTTGCAACACTTAAACTGCAAATAATAGTTTTTGACGTGACATCAGAGATTGCGCATGCTCTCAATCAATCATCTCAATAAAGGATGAGGCAAACCGGGTCGCAGCTGCTTCAACTGTGTGATTCCTTCACGAGGAGCGACCAGGATTTCAAACATGCTTGATTTTCTTGCGACCTCACGATTTGTGATCGGGAGCTCGTCGTGAGGTGTTAATCTCTCGTCGTTACCCCACGTACACTGCACGAGGCACGAGCAATGATTGGATCAAAATCGGGCCCGATCAAAAAAAAGTCGCACGACTGGAAAATCGGCTCAAAACGAGCCGATAATCGCACAGTGTATGCCCGGTTTTAGAGATATTAGTGGAAGAGGCAAATTGTTGTGCCGTATTCAGCACCCCTGCCGTGAAAAGCACCCCCTCGTATATTCAATGATAAGTAGACCAAGAAAAAAAAACAACACACTGACACTTCAATATATTTATATATACACACTCACACAAACACATACTTAGGAGTTTATATTATATATATTTACAAATATTATGGAAGACAACACAGTAAGCAGGCTATTAATTAATGACATCAATAACCATTTACCCGATTTTTGTTATCTGTGACTGTGATTGTGGGAAAGTATGACTATTGTGGAATCCATGAGCGCATTTAAACATGAATCATTAACACAAAACTGGACGCTAAACAGAACGTGACACGGAATGAGAATATCATTTTTGTCAGACGAGGGGGTGCTTTTCACGGCAGGGGTGCTGAATACGGCACAACACCGGGGTATGACAACTGCAGAACAAGTATAGGCGCACAATAAGAAACACTTTTTTCTCCATGAAAACACGTAATTTATTTAATATCATAAATAAAAAAATGAATGTGCCTCCTGTGGCAACCTTTTGCTGAATAATACTCGATTTAACATTCAAATAAAATATTTCTCCTTTTGCATGTGGAGAATCCACACCCCAGTCCTCAAATCAGGCACCAACAAGCCTCCCTGCGTAATGCTGGGCAGATTAGCACCTTCCTTTCGAACGTATTAAATACAGACGCAATCACAATCCCCGCAAAAACTTTCAGGCTTGGTAAATCTCATTGCGGGTGGTAAATGGACATATTTGCATTTTCCCCTCCCAGTATTTAGCGATTTCTGGCGGGTACGGCCCATATTGATTATTCATCAGGGCAAAGGTACTAAATGAACAGCGTGTGCTATTTTGCTCATTTGAGAGGCGCAGTCCTCTTTGCACGCTGTTAGTAGATCAGCTTGCACATTGGTTTGCGGGTGATGTCAAGTTTGCACACGTTTTTACGCACGCAAACCTTTAGTAAATCAGGCCCTAAGAGTAACCAAATACACAGGAACTCGGGTTAGGACCGGGTTTCTCCAGGGAAACATCTGATGCAGGAGGTGAACCTTCAGTCCTTATCCTTCTTCTGATGATGGATCTGTATCTGTGCTGGTCCTCTGATGGAGGACTGGTATCTGTGCTGGTCCTCTGATGGAGGACTGGTATCTGTGCTGGTCCTCTGATGGAGGACTGGTATCTGTGCTGGTCCTCTGATGGAGGACTGGTATCTGTGCTGGTCCTCTGATGGAGGACTGGTATCTGTGCTGGTCCTCTGATGGAGGACTGGTATCTGTGCTGGTCCTCTGATGGAGGACTGGTATCTGTGCTGGTCCTCTGATGGAGGACTGGTATCTGTGCTGGTCCTCTGATGGAGGACTGGTATCTGTACTGGTCCTCTGATGGAGGACTGGTATCTGTGCTGGTCCTCTGATGGAGGACTGGTATCTGTACTGGTCCTCTGATGGAGGACTGGTATCTGTGCTGGTCCTCTGATGGAGGACTGGTATCTGTACTGGTCCTCTGATGGAGGACTGGTATCTGTGCTGGTCCTCTGATGGAGGACTGGTATCTGTGCTGGTCCTCTGATGGAGGACTGGTATCTGTACTGGTCCTCTAATGGAGGACTGGTATCTGTGCTGGTCCTCTGATGGAGGACTGGTATCTGTACTGGTCCTCTAATGGAGGACTGGTATCTGTGCTGGTCCTCTGATGGAGGACTGGTATCTGTGCTGGTCCTCTGGTGGAGGACTGGTATCTGTGCTGGTCCTCTGATGGAGGACTGGTATCTGTGCTGGTCCTCTGATGGAGGACTGGTATCTGTACTGGTCCTCTGATGGAGGACTGGTATCTGTGCTGGTCCTCTGATGGAGGACTGGTATCTGTACTGGTCCTCTGATGGAGGACTGGTATCTGTGCTGGTCCTCTGGTGGAGGACTGGTATCTGTGCTTGTCCTGTTGGATCTCAGTGCTGCATTTGATTCGATTGATCACAACATTTTACTACAGAGACTTGAAGAAGTTATTGGGAGTAAAGATACTTGATAAAGATACTTGTTTTACTAGGTCCAGGCTATTCCAGTGTCTGCTGCCTATCCACATGGCCATGTCTTTGCTCTTACAAGTCAACAAGGACTCTGCCCCCCCTCCCACCCCCCACTGAAAGGACAACAGATGAAGAACACTGCCAACTTGAAACGGAGCCATTACCATTAATGAATGACACTTACTCAACGGAGCAAGAAAGGCAAAGAAAGGAAGAGCTCTTATTTAATTAAGACGAAGAGCAGTGGTTGTCAGCACTGAGGGACTTCTCTTATCCTCATAAAAGCACATTGTCCCATTTATTTTGCAGCTTTACAGATTTTCGGGGAAAAGCCATCTTCAGCAGTATTGTCTACATTTAAACTAAAGACTTTTATGCCAATTCTGAATTCTTCCTTTATCCCCAAAAATAGTTGTGCATATTTTTACATTTATATTCTTAGTTTTAGTATTTCTGTTTCTATTCTTGAAGTGAAGATGTATTTTTTTCTCCTGCCCCCCCCTATCCCAGTGTTACCCTTTGGAAAACAGGCGCACGATTCCATCAGTGCCGCCGCCGGTGTATCCGAAGTCAAAAACAGTTTTCTAAACTGACTCAATAAAGCTGATTCTGATTCTGATTCTGAAAGGGGAAACAAATTCATCAAGAAAGTCCCTGCAATGACTGATGACGTATGTTTGGGATGCAGCACACTCACTGGGGGTAGGGCTGCAACTAACCACTATTTTAATAGTGGACTAGTCACCGACTATTGTATATGTATATATATATATATATATATATATATATGTTTATATATATATATATATATATATATATATATATATATATATATATATATATATATATATATATATATATATATATATATATATATATATATATATATATATATATATATATATATATATATATATATATATACACACCTATCTATACACATGCATATATACACATATAATTTGCTGCCCATTTCTGTACATAAATATACACAGATCTACCCATTCACCCAATAGTGCTATCTGCATTTAAACTATGGAATTGACTTTCATGACATGCTCAAGGTGACGATGCTGTCTGCCGTAGAATATCAACATTTTCACATCTTGTTGCCCTTGGTTAGTTCCTGTTTCGATGATGAATCCAGATTTAGTCCCAGTATTTAAAAAAAAAGGATATCTGTTGTAGGTTACCATGTAGCGTCAGTATCTATAGATCTAAGGTCGGCGCATTTAAAAGTTACAGTCACATTCAGCACTTTGTTAACTTGCAAGTTCCTCCATCTCATGCTGTACCACGCTAGTACTTTCTTTAAAGGAACAGTACCGCTAAAGGAAGGCAAAAACTACAACTTCACCAAATAACGCAACTTTATTAAACTTTGAGTAGGTATCCTAATTTTTTCGCACCCCACCTGGATCGTGTTCTCCAGTCAAAAGGGATGTAAACCTAGGGAGATGAGCAGTGTTGTGCAAGTTCCTACTTCTCATGAACTAGTTCAAAGTTCAGTTCACATAATTTAAAACAGTTCACGTTCATAGTTCACCATTTTCATTTTGAACTAGTTCAAATTCAGTTCATTTCAATATTTTTAGGTGAGAAGTATGAATGAACACCCCCCTATCCTAAAACGACCAGTGGTCTTCAACCCTGGTCCTCAGGACCCTGTCCTGCATGTTTTAGATGTTTCCCCTCAGAACTCTGATAAAAATGACTGTCATTAACAGACTTGTGCAGACCTGGATGACAAGCTGATGATGATCATTAATTAGAATGAGGTGTGATGATGCAGGAAACATCTAAAATATGCAGGGCAGGGTTGGAGACCCTGCTGTAAACAATCATGTATCGTCCTAGTGGCTTTTAAACTTTACTCAGAGGCTGTAAATCTCCAACAATGTCGTCCATTATCAGTTTGTCAGTGGGACTGGGGTCGTTTGGGGCTGTTGGGTCTTGGTCTTTCTGGGAACTTTTTTGATTGTCAAGGACTTGCAGATATTTTCTCACACTGGACGGATGCTTTAACTCCACATGACGTTTCAAATGTGAAGTTGACGAGGCAGACGCTCGGACTTGTTTTCTCAGCGCAGGTGGACATAATTTGCACAGAAAGGTTAGATTTCTACCGTCGGACTCTTTGGGAGACGATGTGTAAAATTCCAATAAAATGATAAGTGGATCATCATCTGACGGGTCGCCGACGCTGCGTCTGCAACGTCTCTCTTCACCTGTCAAGCCTGATTTATGGTTCCGCGTTAAATCGACGGCGGATCCTACGGCGTAGGGTATGCGACGATGCACGCCGTATGCTCCGCACGCCGCGTACCCTACGCCGTAGCTTGTGTAACGCGGAACCATAAATCAGCCTTTAGTGTGTGCGCTGTCTGCTGTTCGGAACAACTCTTTTTTCTCTTCTCATTTTGCTGGGACGTCGGGTCCCTCCGCCGAGACACAACTTTTGCGGTATGCAAAATTCGTAAAGACTGCACCGGGCTCGTTGAGTATTTTAAATGTGCCGCCCGCTGGTGAAATAAGAAGGATTATTCCGTAATAATTGGACCTAAACAGTGAAGCGGAAACTCACATAATCTGAACAGTTCAAATTCCAGTTAATGATCTGCAGAATGAACAAGTTCACGTTCTAGTTCTTTATTTGTAAATATGTTGCGTTCACTTCAACGTTCTCACAGAAATGAATGTGTTCAATGAACGCGTTCATTTGAACGCGTTCATTGAACACGTTCCTACACAACACTGGCTATAAGCTGTAAGAAATCGAGGCCCGACTCAGAGTAAGGGAACAAAGCTAGGCCTTAAATTTGAAATTAAGGCTTCCCCTGTTCACATAGGACGGTGCCCCAACAACTGCAATGCAGTAGTTTAAATAAAACACATTTAGATACAGTATGTCATATCGCATCATTTTAACTGAATAGTTAAAAAAAGATTAACAATAAAAATGGGGGCTTTAGTTCCAGGTGCTACAGGTCGTCTTGTGTCTGGTGAAAGGACAATCCAGTGAAACACTTTCTGAGGTTCAGGTTTCTTATCATGTAAGACTTCCTCCTGGTTTACACAATGTCGTACTCAGCACTTTCAGCATCAGCGTGACATCCAAGCCAACTTTCATTTCCTACTATCGGGCTGTGACGCTCGTGTCCCGGCGCCTCCAGCGGTAATCTGATGTGCGTCAGCGCTGGCTCCCTTTGTTACAGCACTTGGTCGCACAGCGGGCCAGCTGAAAACTGATCAAGCAGCTTTGGTTCCTGGAAGTGGAGGAGAGGGATTTATTTTGATGGGCAGAGGAAGTTCTCTGGGGAAGTGGGGGTTTGGTTGTGGAGCAAACATTCCAGACAAAGAGAAGACAACAGGAACTGACGATGACCCTTTACCACCATTCTGACCATGTGTTTCAAGGGGTTGGGTTTTAACCCTTTAATAAATATTTTTATTTAGAATTGAAGGGAAAAAAAACGGCTGGATTTGATCAGCTAAACCTGTTTTGGGAATTTACATCCACAATGAACGAGGTTTAGGTACAAAACCCTTCAAAAATGATGGGAGGAGAGAAAAAGTTGGAACATGAGAGGCGCCCAATAAGACTTGAAGACAGATGCCACTGGTGGTTTCCCGAGCTGATCCACCTGCATTTCATACATACCATGTGTGAATTAGCAATAGACCACTTCAAACAGCGGAGAAAAAAGACACAGTGCCTCATTATGCAATGTTTCACATGGAATGCGTCTTTGGATAACATGAAGGCTTAACTGTTAAAGGAGAATGTACAGCGTTAATCTGCTGCTTGACAGGCTTTTGGACTGAAGTTCAAAGCTGCTTAAAATTTCACTTCCCTTTATCTTGGGCGCCTTTTGTAGCCACTTCCTTCAATGAAAAAGACACCTGGAGAAAATGTTTTGGTCTCAGTTAATAACTTCCTCAAGGCCAGTTACAGATTTGTCTGGTTGTTTTCCTTCCTAAACCTTCCCTCAATCCCGAGACCTGTTGGAAAAGCAGGGAGCAACTCAATGAAATTGATTGGTACTTTTGAAAAAGCGATGTGTGATTTTTTACATTTTTTTATTAAGTAACAACAGTTTCCTACCCCTCCATCATGTGTTTAGCTTCCTGCACCCGGTTTCCCAGTAACTGCAGCACCAAGTGCAAAACATTTTAACTTCAATCTCAAATCCATTGAGGAACCGAGAAAAGATGAACTTCCTTAACTTACCTGGGGCCTCATTTATAAAAGAGTGTGTAGGATTCATACTAAAAGTGTACGTGCGCTCAAAAGCCGAAAATGGCGTGCGCACAAAATAATCCAGATTTATAAAACTGTGTCCACGCACACTTGCACACAATGTTCGCTTTATAAATCACAGTCCAGCTGGAAGGTTGCGCAGGTGAATTCGCCTCATATCCCGCCCTCTACACGCCCACTTCATACCATAAATGGTCAATGCAAATTACTGTATTTGAATATGAATGAGCTTCCTGAGCATGCACAGCGGCTTCCTGCAGTCTGTTTCTGCTGCGTCAGGATGAATGAGACGTGTCGAGCCACCGTGCCACTAAATTTCACGGAGACTGAGATGGAGATGTTGTGGATGAGGTGGAGGCAGGAAAACCACATTATTTGGTGGTCACAGTAGTGGCATAACTTACAAAAAGAAAGCGAGTGAGTGGCAGCCGTCGTTGCTGAGTACCACGGACAGATCTGTTGCAGAAATAAAAAAGAAGTGGTGAGATTTGAAGGTGGAGGCCAAGAGGAGAGTGGCCAGGTGTCATACAGGTGTCGTGCCAAAAAGTGATTGCCTGCGCACAGCAGCCCGTTGAGCGATAGCGATCGACCCAGCAACCAACACAACTCACTCATCACTGTGGTTCAGCCTTTGTTTTTCCCGGGATACGGAAGAGGAAACTCCTTCCGCGTTTATTTCTGACCAATGAGAGAACAGTTGGTTCATGGCATTTGTTAACAGCTTTTAACCGCTATGGACGGTTTCCTTGTGAACACAAACGCCACAAACGAAAAACGAGACAACTGTATCGATTTAGCCCCTGAATCGGAACAAAATGTGCCACAGGTCTGAAAGCACCCTAAATCTGTTGTGTTTTTCTGAAAAAGTTTTTAAACTGTTTTAACACAGAAATACCTCTCGTGCAGGCGCGACGGGTGTGTCTAAGTTAAATATGGCCACAGACAACCATGACTCCATCAGTAGCAGGTCTGAGCTTTCATAACTCTACACGTTGATTCCATTGATGACCGGCTTCGGGTGAGACATCCCAGACAAAAGCGGCCTCAAACATCCTGCCTGCTGGCCTGTGCATGAAGTGGAGCTTCAACCGGTCCTCTTCTACGTTGTTTACATCTCTGTTTCTCTGCAGGACGCCCTGGCCTGTAAAACCACGTTTCTTTCACATCGAGTGGCAGCTTGTGTGTTTTTAGCCGAGCTTCCAGCTGATCATCAAGAGACCGCTCGCCGTAGCAGCACCGTGTCACCCTGCCGTTTGTCAGGTTCAGTGTTACAGCTTGTCAAGCCTGAACATCTTGCTCAGGTCTAAGTGCAGGGGCCGAGTTATCATCAGGTGCCTGTGCTGTGTCTGCTGTAGCGGTGAAGGAATATATGTCTGTGGCTAACTTAGGGTTTTTTTTTCGTAGCATCTAATAATTTCTCTTGTTTTTTTCTGCTGAGATCTAGATGAATGACATATGTGCAGTTTAATCATTGAAATTCCTCCATATTCCTTGATTAGGGCCCGAGCACTGACAGTGCGAAGGCCCTATTGTATCTGTAGGAATTTTTTTTTTCTCGTTTTTATTTTTCCGACAAAATTTGCCCCCCTAAACGTGCCCCAAAAGTCTTTAATGGTTTGCATTAATGGGCGTGGCAAAATGGCTCAACAGCGCCCCCCAGAAAACTTTGTGCCTCAAGCCCCACACTACGGTTTGACGTACATGCATGAAAATCGGTACACACCTGTATCATGTTGCAACTTAAAGAAAAGTCTCTTGGCGCCATGGCCGAAACCGAACAGGAAGTCGGCCATTTTGAATTAATCGTGTAATTTTGGCGCAATTTATGCCATTTCTTCGGCCGTTAATGTTAACCGAACAGTAACGTGCACCCAGGTGTGTTATACATCCAAATGTGCGTCTCCATCCTGCAACGATATGCATTACTTTTCTCAGTCAAAAGTGTTACCGTGGCGACGATAGACGCCAAAAAGCACACCCCCCCCTTCATTTGATTGGTCCATATTTGATAGTTCCTACTTTCTGTCATAACTTTTGAATTATTTGACGTAAAGAGTTGTGGGTGGTGTCATCGGACTCGGTTTTGAGTCCTTGAACATAATTGGTGCAAATAAGCCCCGCCCCTTCTTCTGATTGGTCGATATTTGATAGTCCCTATTTTCTGCTATAACTTTTGAATGGTTTGATATAGAGAGTCATGGTTGTGTCATCGGACTTAGTTTTGAGTCCTTGACCTTTATTGGTGAAAATTGCACGTGCGAGGGCCCGTTCATCGCTGCTTGCAGCTTTAATTGTTTTTATGATATTAGGCACCATAGAGGAAGAAAAGTGTGTGGTGGAAATATGAAAATAACGACTGACAAAATAACCAAATGGTCTTTATGTTATTTAATGAAAACCTTGCAAGGGATCAGCATACAATCACAACAAAGTATAATTCCACACTGACGGTTTGCTCCAAGGTGTAGGTGTGTTTTATAGACAACAATTGTGTAAGTTAATGTATAATAATCTATAGGTGTGGTCTAATGCCAAATGTCATCAAGTCTGTAAACAGTCAAGAAAGAAATTACAATGGACAGATGATCAGTGGTTCCTTCCTGGATTCAGACAAAGTTAAACAACAAACAAAGAGCATAAAATAAGATAATTGCATTTCCAAGACTCAGACAGTGAGTTCATTCAAAGTACAAGCCTGGAATCAAAGTGCATCATATAAAGTATTACCATGTCCGAAATGTAGAATACATTGTTATTTTTCCATTAAAAGTGCAAATCTTTCCCAGTCTTTCTAACGTTAGTTAACATTAGGTGGAGATCCATCTTTACTCCTCAAAGCCTAAGTCATTGTCATGTGCATGTTAGTGTACACCCTTGATCTGACCATAGTGCACCGACACAAGAACTACACAGTCTCACCCGGAGTTGGCCCCTCCTCCCTACATTGTTTGTTTGTAACACTCGAGGTAAATTAGACAGTTTGTAAATGAAGCATGACAGTGGCTGGATGCCATTTCTTTTCTTATGTGTGTTTATATCCTCCCTCACAACCCACAATGCACTACCCAGCTGTCTACAGTAGCCTTTTTAGCTCAAACATATGGAGTACACCCCATAGTTAGGTCAGATCAAGGTCGCAGTGCTTTCACACCACAAACAAACCGTCCCAGAGCTTCCTGGTAGCCATACTGAGAGCATCTCGCCAAAGACGTCTCCGTATGGCCGTTCTTGGGAGCTCAGGAGTTAGCTTGCTGTGCTCACCGTGACCTAACTGAAAGGCACTCACGTCCAGAGCGTCTCTGGACAGACAACAAAGTACCAGTGTAAGAAAACCCTCAGTCTGCCGGGAGTGATACGGACAACAATATTAAACAACAACCAACTCTGCTATTTGATGTGTCAATATGCTTTTTGGTTCTTCACTTCAGACTAGGGATGGGCTAAAAAATGTATCACGATAATTTCTGGCATTTATCCTGATAACGATAAAAATGACGATAAAAGAAATACCAATTCAACTCCACCTTTGTAACTATAAATCTATCACCACATTCAGTCTTTGGAGCCAAATCACTGCTCTAAAAGAATATTAAATGCTACTAAACTACACCAATTAAATTGAATTAATAAAAACCAATTAAATGAGTCCACCAAAACTGGAATGACTCAGATCCGCCATGTTTGTTACACAAACACGTATCAACGGGAATTTATCCTTCTTTCTTTCTTTCTTTCTTTCTTTCTTTCTTTCTTTCTTTCTTTCTTTCTTTCTTTCTTTCTTTCTTTCTTTCTTTCTTTCTTTCTTTCTTTCTTTCTTTCTTTCTTTCTGGCTCATTTCTTTCCATCCATCCATCCATCCTTCCTTCCCTCCTTCCTTCCTTCCTTCCTTCCTTCCTTCCTTCCTTCCTTCCTTCCTTCCTTCCTTCCTTCCTTCCTTCCTTCCTTCCTTCCTTCCTTCCTTCCTTCCTTCCTTCCTTCCTTCCTTCCTTCCTTCCTTCCTTCCTTCCTTCCTTCCTTCCTTCCTTCCTTCCTTCCTTCCCTCCCTCCCTCCCTCACTCACTCACTCACTCACTCACTCACTCACTCACTCACTCACTCACTCACTCACTCACTCACTCACTCACTCACTCACTCACTCACTCACTCACTCACTCACTCACTCACTCACTCACTCACTCACTCACTCACTCCCTTCCTTCCTTCCTTCCTTCCTTCCTTCCTTCCTTCCTTCACGTACGTTGTGTGTGGATTTAACACAGAACCATAAATCAACTTTACACAAAAACGTCATCAACGGGAATTTATCGTTTTTACCGTGAGATGACAAATTCTTACCGTGGGGAATTTTTTTTGATGGTACATCGTGAACGGTAAAATATCACCCATTCCTACTTCAGACTGGTTCTCATGGAAACACGACCAAGACTGACAGTGACAGTGCTGACCCTTGTCACGTGACTTGTGGTGAAACGGTCCCTGGTTGTGTAACATAAGTTCTCCAGAATGATGTAGTTTATAGTGTCACGTTACGATGAGATTAATTTGTGTTGGGCATAAACAGTGACACATGTAGAGGGTTTCAGGCCAGCAGATAGAGAGTATGTACAGAACTTTCAGCACTGTGTCATCATACAGTACGAGAGCTGCAGAGGAAGACTGAACAAAGGTACGATGCCAACCGGGGGCTGAGGAGTGAAGTGCTGGAGATGAAACGACCGGAGCCGAGGAGGATGTTTTGTTGTCAAGTTCAGACCCAGTTAGAGACGGCAGAAGCTGCTGCTTCAGGCAGCAGAGCAAACTCCTCATTAGTATTGCAGCTGACAAAAGCCACACCTTTAATTAATCCGTTCGTTTCTGCGTCTGTGTTAAATGCCAGAAGAGTCTGAAATAAGGGGATCCCCTTGTCTTTGATGTGTGGAGACCGACGGCTCTGCTGCGCCCCCGACCCAACCGGCTTGAACCCACAATGGCAGACCAACATCAAATCTCATTAGCGGTGACTAATATTCTTTTCATCATCCACAAAAGGCGTCCATTGTGTTAGCACTAAAGTGCATTCTTCTGGTCTCTCATGTCTTCTCTGTGTCTGAGGGAGGTGAAGACAGCGTAGGAGGAAGATTTCTGCAGGGGTTGACTAAGTTCAACTCCATCTTTCTATGTAGGAGACTTCAGCAGCCCCACTGTGTTTCACTGTGAATCATGTTTTTGGAAAAAAAAAAATCCTGCCTTACAGAGTCATAAATTATAAAAAAATAGAGAAGTGCGGCTGGTGAATTTAAAATTCAGAGTTGAATGACCTGTAGACTACTGCAGTGAAGTTTTCACTTATGCCCAATCCCAATACTCCCCCTACTTTCTTTCACGAGCCCTAGTTTCTTTCACTAGCCCTACTAAAATAAGAAATGTCCGCCATGATTTATAAAGCTTGCTTGCGCACAAAACAGGGCTTGAAAGATGCACAAGCCACCTTCCACGCAAAGGTTGGGATTTAAAAAGAAAAAACTAACTGAAAAATGTACGTATCTTTACGCCAACCCTGACCCTCGCGCACGAACATTTTGAAGATATGGGGAACTGGCGACGCAGGCGGTGAGGTGGTGAAATGAAGCCAGATTCATGTCATACTTTTAATGTCATCACATATCAGACTAGATCCATGTACATCCATGTACATCCAAGCCGGTGTTCTGCCGAGGTGTCCTACCTCGGCAGAAAATACTACCGTACCATCCCCGTTTCTTTTATCTCAGTTTCTTTTTTTTCAAAGGCTTTAAAAAAAAAAAAATCAGATCCCGCTTCCACATAGATAAATGTTGATGTCCTTGTGGAAGCGTGATCTGACAGGGTATTTTCATCTGTCAAATCATCCTACCTGCCAATATCTATGTGGAAGCGTGATCTGACGGGTTTTTTTCTTCCGCCAAAGCGTTGCTGTAAGGAGAATGAGACTTGCAGGGCACTGCCAAAGACACAAAGAACTGTCAGCCAGCAAGCTGGTGCTGTGGGAGCCAACACGCGGGCGCCGGTCAAGAGGACGTCCTACACCAACATATGTGGACATACTCAAGAAGGATGCCGGGGCCCAGAGTACCAGCGAACTGGAAAGTTGTATGGAGAATCGGGATGACTGGAGACAACGATGGACAGCTCGTCTGAGGACGACCTAGTAGTAGTAGTAGTAAAGCGTTGTACACGTAGATCTATGTGAAGCACATTCTGACTTCCTGCTGTTAAATCGTCTATTTGCATGAAAAAGCCATTGAAAAAAAAGAAACTGAGATAAAAGAAACAGAAAACAGGACAACTCGGCAGAACTCCGGCTCGACACGTCTCATTCATCCTGACGCGCAGCAGAAACAGACTGCAGGAAGCCGCTGCGCATGCTCAGCAGGCTCATTTATATGCAAATACAGTCATAATGTAGTTTGCATTGCCCATTTATGGTATGAAGTGGGCGTGTAGAGGGCGGGATATGAGGCGAATTCACCTGCGCAACCTTCCAGCTGGACTGTGATTTATAAAGAGAACATTGCGTGCAGGTGTGCGTGCACACGGTTTTATAAATCCGGATTTTTGTGCGCACGCCATTTTCGGCTTTTGCGTCCGGGACCACCTTGGGAACAGGAAGAGGTGTGTCCAGGACCCCCACCGGAACAGCCTTGGGCAGGCGCCGCCGTCGTCGCCGTCTCCCCTGGGGCTGAGAAAACCTGGGCCCCCCCTCGAGCCAGGCGAAGCTGGAGCCAGAAGGGGGACTCCTCCTCCTCAAACCGTGGCATGTTTTTCTCTACCTCCCCGGCGGAAAAACTCCCAGAGTGTAATGGGTTCTCCTACTGGGTCCATAGTGGCGGGTCCGTTCTGTGGAGCCGGAGGGTGCGCTGGGTCCATGACTGGCCAGATCGTACTTTGTTCTCATGCAAGACCTTCCAGCGTTCACCCTTGGTCTGATCTCCCGGTCTCGACCCTGCTTGCTCCTACCTGCCTCGTCTCTGCCCTCCTCATCACTGGAACAGCTTTATCACTTCAACAGTTGTGAGCGTTTGCTGTGCTCACCTGCTTCTGCTGACAATAAAAGTAATTACCATCTATGTGGTGCAGTTGGTGCTGCTTTTGGGTCCAAAACCTCACCCCTTACAGAATGAGGTTTGGTTTTAATTATAAAAGCACAAATCATTTGGTGTGCAAAAGCCTTGGAATGAGAAATGTTTGTTAAGTGGGAAGCAGGAAACAGGAATCAAGGGTTTTCTTTTTTTTGTTCAGGGTGTGTGATGAAATGCTATGAGAACCAGGAGGCACCCCGTCTCTGTGTATGTTGTGGTTCTGTTCATACATGGATTGGGCCGACTCCCTCCCCCCTTTTCGGCTTTGTTTCCGACGAAAAAGAACTTTTCCGTTCTTCCATTCTTCATTTCAGAGCAGAGAAAAATGAAATGGAACAAAACACTGACTGGCATCTCACTGGAAAGGGTTTCGGGCCACGTAAACACACCGGGTGAGAACTTAACAACCATTTGCTGATCTGCCAAGTATGAGAGTATCCAGCACTGTAAACACATTCCCAGGGTGGAGTGAATCCACTCCGTTTCCTTCTCCCTCCCATAATCGGACATAAATCCTCCAGCTGAAATGTGCTGACCTGTAAGATCCCAGCCGGGGGCCCCGTGGCCCCCGCTCCACATAAACTGGGTCTTTCCCACTGAAACTGAATGCCCAGGGTAACAAGCCATGTTTTGCTTGAGGAAACCAAAGAATGTTTGAGCGCCGTGGGCGTCTGATGGCAGACTGCATCCGTTTGAAGTGTTCCCCTACCAAGGCTGCGGCCAAAGTAAATAGAAGCAGAGCGCTCTCTCGACCTCCATCAAACACATCACTCTTTAACAGCTGTTACCATTTAGCTGAAAAAACCCACCAGCATTCCTCCCCTCTGAATGTATGTGAGACATGTGAGATAGCAATCAGCGCACACATTCCTCGGCTGTGGCTGCACTCGCAGTTTCTTCCTCTTCCAAGTGTAAACAATCTGCAGTTTGCAGTTTACAAGGTTGGTGTTGCAACATCAGAATATTGTTTTGTTGCGTTAAACATTTGCACTCTGATTATGTTGTCTGGTTTGTTTGGTTTTCAACCAGGAATGTGAAATCCTGAGAAGGGGCTGCTTACAGTTTTAGCTCAGGCATTATGATTGCTTATCACTACAGTATATACAGAAAGCGACACACAGTTCAGTTACGGTCACATATCGTTATTCTGCAACAACACAAAGCCTCGTCGGGAATCTGACTTCAAGTGCACACAAATAATACAAGTCTTCCTTCACATGCTTCGTCTGCATGTACAGTTAAAGCAGCATAATGTAACTTTTGCACCTTAATCTGATATTTCATCATCATCATTGTGATGGAACATCAACTTCCAACAGGTTTAATGAACCTCTGTCATGGTCTGAGGGGTCTGTATCTCCTTCACTGGCACTATGTAACTTTGAGGAGCATGGTAGGAACCCTGCCACACTAAAAAACTACACATTTTTACGGCTTTGACTGCTTTACGGCATACGTCACTTCCCCCTCCTTCCCCATTCGTAGTGGAGACCAAAGCTGGGCGGGGCGTGGAGCGCAGAGCTCAGCAGAAGCTGGTGTCATGGCCCAAGCAGCGGGAAAACCCAAGAAAATAAAAGTTTTATCAGAGGAGGCTAAAAAAAGAAAGCAGGAGAGTAACAAGCTAAATGCCCAGACAAGAATAAACATTGGCCCGGCGTTCACTCGCTGGCGTGAGCTGAAAGACGAGGAGGGATGTCCCACAAGAGAGACAGAACTGTTATGATACAAATGTAAATGTAGAGTTCTATGTTCAATAAGAATCAACATTAGAATGTTTTCACATACAGGGGATTCGTCTTGGGTTCTAGTATTTTTCCTGAGAACTGTAAAATTGTGCAGGGCTGATCTGCAAAATATAAGGAATGGGCATTCAGTTATTCACAGGTTATAAAGTATTTTTTTTATTTTGTCAGTAAGTATGTTGGACTACTAATTTATGACGAAGTCCCTCTAAAAAACGTCTGTAGTTTGAGGTGCATTATCTGGCTGAAACAGGACAGGGGGCGGGGGTGACTTCACTAATAAAACCATGTTGAACTTGTAAATACCCGGCCACGTTTACACGTAGCCGGGTATTTACAAAAACTGATATTTTCCCCTCTACGTTTTCAAAAATATCCTCGTTTACACGGACCCGCATGAAAACGCTGTTAACGTCATGCCAGCCAATCAGAATCCTGGAAAAAACATCAACAAATGACACGTGTAACTTCCAGTTAAGGCTGATTTATGGTTCCGCGTTACACCAACGCAGAGCTTACGGCGTAGGGTACGCGGCGACGCACACCGTACGGCGCACATCGCCGCGTACCTTACGCGGCGATTTAACGCGTGACCATAATTCAGGCTTTACTTCCAAGACGGAACGAGAGTCTGAGAGAATTTAAAACAGGTAAAATAAAAGAAAATATTGACGGTGGCCAAACAAATTGTAAACACAGGTCGCACTCATGACGCTGCTGGTGACGTTTCTGTCGCATAATGTGACGTAAATCTCCGTTTTCCTCCATTTTCTCTGTTTAGACGCAAACGTGAAAACTGAGTTTTTGAAAATCTCCACTTTGGTCGGAGTTTTCAGAAATGATCGTTTTTGGGGGCTTTGACCTCCGTTTTCGTGTAAACGAACGGCCAAAACGCATAAAAACGCCTCCGTTTTTGCCCCGTGTGAACGGGGCCTTAGTGATTTTCAACATCGTCATATTATATTGTTTAGCCAAAAATAGATACATTACCTCTTCGCTATCCATCCTGCAAACGACCGCTGAAAACAGAAAAGTAGTTTTGAAAGTCCGTCCCGTCTTATTTCATTCACTATCAAAACAAATGCAGCGACGGGGACAGGAGTTTTCCGGCAGTACGCGCTGGTGCTCATGGGAAATGTAGTGTTCTTTCTGGTAAAGCACTACCCCTTTTGTCCAAAGGAGCCGCCAAACTCAACAAAAGCTGAAAGTTACATTGTGCTGCTTTAAAGGGGACATATTATGGCATTTAATGTATATTTTAAACAGGCCTTGAATGTCTTAAAAACAATCTAAAGCTTGTTTTTTCTACATAAATCAGAAATACAGCCTGTGGGCCCTGTCACTAGTTTTACCGCTTCTAAAGCCTTTTTCTGTGATTCATTTTAGGGGAGGGGAGGCTATGATAATGAGGCTCTGTGCTGATTGGCTCCCTGAATGACGTGTAGCAGGGGAGGAGAATAAACCTCGCTCCGCCAGAGCAGCCGGCTGCGTCGTACACAAAACGTGTCCCATGCGAGAAGCTTCTGCGACAAAATAAATTCCATGGCTTTATTTTTTTTGTATTAGACTGTCCTAACAGTGGCGGGGCATGTTTGGACAGAGAGAGTTTAACGGTTTCAGTGTGGACAGAGAGAGTTTAACAGTTTCAGTGTGGACAGAGAGAGTTTAACAGTTTCAGTGTGGACAGAGAGAGTTTAACAGTTTCAGTGTGGACAGAGAGAGTTTAACGGTTTCAGTGTGGACAGAGAGAGTTTAATGGTTTCAGTGTGGACAGAGAGAGTTTAACAGTTTCAGTGTGGACAGAGAGAGTTTAACAGTTTCAGTGTGGACAGAGAGAGTTTAACGGTTTCAGTGTGGACAGAGAGAGTTTAACGGTTTCAGTGTGGACAGAGAGAGTTTAACGGTTTCAGTGTGGACAGAGAGAGTTTAACAGTTTCAGTGTGGACAGAGAGAGTTTAACAGTTTCAGTGTGGACAGAGAGAGTTTAACAGTTTCAGTGTGGACAGAGAGAGTTTAACGGTTTCAGTGTGGACAGAGAGAGTTTAATGGTTTCAGTGTGGACAGAGAGAGTTTAACAGTTTCAGTGTGGACAGAGAGAGTTTAACAGTTTCAGTGTGGACAGAGAGCGTCCGATGTCACGCAGCTCGACATGATAGTCGGACGCTCTCATTCAGTTACACGCTGTAAACGGATTTTAAGCCTGATTTACGGTTCTGCGTTAAATTGACGTGTACCCTACACCGTAGGCTCTGCGTTGGTGTAACACAGAACCATAAATCAGCCTTTAGTCACCTCGTCTTCACACAGGGAGATTTCTCATCATTTCTTATGTTACAAGACAGATGAATCATGTTAATCACAACACTGAATTTTCACAAATGGCAACTTTATTGTTAAAAAAATTAAATATGAGTTGTATATAAATAACATTTATGCAGTATTGCTGGCTCAAGGAAGGACCGTGCGTTTTCTGAAGGTGTTGAACAGCTTCAGGTGCTTGGAAGATCTGAAACCAGACAGAAAAAATTTATTACTAATTTACCGATTGAGTGGCTCCGTTAGGGAACACTGGAGCTGGGCCGGTCCGTGAGCAGCTCCGGCAGTTCCGTATGCGGCGCCGGTGCTCTGGAGCTAAGCTAAATACTTAGCCCATGCAAAGATCATACAAATATAAATAACATAAAAAAAAGGAACTTACCGCTGACTCGTGTGCAGTTGCCGGGTCCGTGCTGTGGGAACTGATCCTTTTATGAGGGTAAATGTCGATGCAAAACCTCATTTTAACTGTCCCTCGCTGTTGAAACCGGTGGAAAACCGTCACCGCTGCTGAACAATGGCGGAGCTCCAGCCGGCGGAGAGAGCTGGTTGTGGGCGTGGTTTCAGCAGCGGAGGCCGACCTATGGAAATCTGCTCCCGTCGTGACTCACGACGGGACTGAGGTTCACAAAACTGCTTCTGAGGAAACCACAAGACTTCTGGGACAAAGATTCCGGACAGATGAGACCCAAGTGGAATTGTTGCCCGGTGGAAACATCTCATAACCAGTACTGGAGTTGAGGGGGGATGAGGGGGGATGAGGGGGTTGGCATCCCCTCCTGAAATAAAAACGGTCCAAATCATCCCCCCTGAAATAAAAACGGTCCAAATCATCCCCCCTGAAATAAAAACGGTCCAAATCATCCCCCCTGAAATAAAAACGGTCCAAATCATCCCCCCTGAAATAAAAACGGTCCAAATCATCCCCCCCTGAAATAAAAACGGTCCAAATCACCCCCCTGAAATAAAAACGGTCCAAATCATCCCCCCCTGAAATAAAAACGGTCCAAATCATCCCCCTGTAAAACTGCCATCCCTCCTTTCCATCCCTTATGTCATTTCATCAATGAATGTGGTTTTACTGCTATTTCAACATTTAGAGTCATCACCAGAAAAATAACACCAGAAAAATAACTTATTTGACCATTTTCACCTGTTTCAAGTACATTTTCACTTGAAATAAGTAGAAAAATCTGCCAGTGGGACAAGATTTATCTTCTTATTACAAGCAAAAAAATCTTGTTCCACTGGCAGATTTTTCTACTTATTTCAAGTGAAAATCTACTTGAAACAGGTGAAAATTGTTGTTTTTTCCAGTGATGAGTCTTGTTTTAAGTGTAATGAGATTTTTTTACTAAAATGAGACATTTTAACTAGAAATAAGACAAATATTCTTGTTAAGATTGTGAGTTTTTGCAGGTATCCATGTTACTTATCCTGTGAAGGACAGAGTCATATTGATAAGTTCAGAAAAGTGTTTTTTATTGTTGTGTTTTGATGTATTTGATGTAAGCCCAGTGGATATTTCAAGCTTACAGAAGGCTGCATTTAACTGCTGCTATGTCATTCCTGCAGTATTTCTGCAGGTGTTTTGGTCACTGCTATTATTTGTAATATATTATATTATTTGTAATCAGCACAAATTATCTGTCCCCATATGATCAAATCCACCACCCCCCCTGATGTTTTTTACAACTGGAGTACTGCTCATAACCACTATCAAACACGTTGATGGAGAGGTGACGATTCTGCCTTGTTTTGCCGTCACACGCCCAGGACTCCCTGTCTGGACCAGGAAGTCCCCTTTTTTTTTTTTAACCAGATAACTTTAGAGGGAAATATCAGGCTGTTTGTCCGGTAGCTGAAGCGGGGCCGGCATTGGGTCATGTGACAGAACAATGAATCCAAAGAGAGCACCAATCGTTCATCAGAGTGGATGAAAAAGTAAATTGAGGTTTTAAAGTAGCCTAATCAAAGTCTCAATCATATAGGAAAGTAATACCTTCTGCTCAGAGCCGGCCCAAGGCATAAGCGAACTAAGCGGCTGCTTAGGGCCCCATGACCACTAGGGGGCACCCAAGAGTTAAAAAAAAAAATATTTTTTTTTTCTCGTGTGAGTCATGATTCATACATTATCGAAGGTACGTTGTTGTACAAAAACTACTAGGCCTACACTGTAGATGACACTCAGTATCACACTTAGTACTATATCACTTTAAATATTAATGTAAATCAACCCCAGGCCGCTCTTGTAGCTGAATTTTCTCCCATTTCAGATTAAAAACCATAGATGGTAAAAACCTGCCAGGCTGATGATGATGAAACAACACTGCTGCAACTGTGACCTTTGACCTTTGACCTGCTGCTTCTCTGTGTGGCCAGTAGGGGCAGCTGCTGACTTTGATCAATATTAATTGAAAGATTTTTCTGCAACTTTGTTAATCTGTTGTAGTTTCCATAGTCTTAATCCCTGTGGATTACAATCTAACTACAACCAAAAGTTCTTACATCTAGTATTACAAGTGTATTTGTAATGACAGGGAAGAACATTAACCCTTGTGCTGTCTTTGGGTCAAGGGAGGGTGAAGGGGGAAAAGAAGGAATGAAGGGAGGGATAAAAGATGGAAGGAAGGAAAGAAGGAAGTAAGGAAGAAAGGATAAAAGAAGGAAAGAAGGAAGGGAGAAAAAATGGAAGGGAGGAAAGAAGGGAGAAAAGATGGAAGGGAGGGAGAAAAGAAGGGAGGGAAGAAGGAAGGAATGGAGAAAATAAGGAGAGAAGGAAGGAAAAGCAAAGAAGGTAATAATAATAATAATAATAATACATTTTATTTGTATGGCGCCTTTCAAGATACTCAAGGTCGCCTACTCAAGGTAATAAAGGAACGAATGACGAAAGGGAGGTAGGAAGAAAAAGTAAAGGAGGGTAAAAAAGAGGAAAGGAAGGAGGAAGGAGAGAGCATGGCAGAAGGATAGAAGAATTGGGTCATTTTGACTAAAAGACAGTACAAGGGTTAAATAAGTTTATATTGGGTGTGTGAATGATCAATAATCAGTATTATTGGCAGTAATAAAACGGCCCCAAAATCACATTTGGCTGAGGGCCCCATGGAGGCTTGGACCGACCCTGTTTCCGCCAATATACACCCAGCGGCCTCTTTATTAGGTATGGGAGGTGGACCCGGTGAAGCGGCCGGCGGGTGGTTCCTTCCCTGGACCCGATCCTGCAGGCTTCTTCAACTCCAGCTGAGAGATAGTGAACTTGTCAACAAAGAGACAAAAGCAAAGAACACCAAAGCCTGAAGAATGAAGGAAGAAGAGAGACCCAGTGCAGGTTGGATTTCCGTCAGAAAGTCAACAATTTTAAATGTATTCACAAAATGTATTTAACTCCAATTAAAATGCACAAAATTTCAAACGATATCTCTTCAAAATGTCCAAGATGCAAAAGAACCGATGTGACATTTGTGCATATGTTTTGGGAATGTGATCTTTTAATACGTTTCTTGAAAGCAATTAATTCCTTCACACAATCAGTTTTAGAAATGAATTTTGAGTTAAGCTCCAATTTGTATTTATTAAATGATACACTGGATCTTCAGTTAGACCGGGAAAAAAAGCAGTATATTAATTATGATCACATACTTCGCTAAGAAATGCATACTTTTACTTGGAAAGATGATTCCCCTCCAACTTTCAAGTTTTTTTTTGATCAAATTTCAGTTTTTTTACCATTGGAAAAATTAACTTTGGAAAAATACAACCGTGGTTGAATGTTGGTCTCCATTATTTTCAAAACTGGAGCTTTTTCCAAGGGGAACCAATGAGTATCTCTATTTTCGAACTTGTGCCTTATATGTATGTATGTTTGTATGTTTGTATGGATATATATAGTTTGATATCGCTGTTGCTGCCATTATTTTTTTTCCCCTGGGCAATTATGGGGAGGGTAGGAATGTGGGTAAAATAGAAATCGTGAATGTAAAAATGTGAATTGTGAAAATTAAAAAAAAGAAAGTCAACAACAACAGGAGTTTTTTCTTGCCACTGTTTGGCTTAAGGTTTTTCTCCCACTAGGGGAGTTTTTACCTGCCATTGTTTATGTAATAACTGCTCGGGGGTCATGTTCTGGGTATGGGTCTCTGGAAAGCGTCTAGAGACAACTCTGTTGTATTAGACGCTATATAAATAAAATTGAATTGAATTGAATTGAACATTAAAATCTATTAAAAAGAGACATTTGATTGAACGCTCTGAGAAATGTGCAGCTTCTACTATGCAGGTCTGGTAGCGGGGCATGTTTGGACACAGCTGACCGCTCCCCGGCAGGGACAGGTTGACGTCAGCAGCCGTTGCTCTCCAACGGCCAGATGACCCGTCTCTGACCCGCGGCACATCCGCCACGGTCCACTGGGCAGGGCGCTGGTGTTTCACTGGGCAGGGCGCTGGTGTTTCACTGGGCAGGGCGCTGGTGTTTCACTGGGCAGGGCGCTGGTGTTTCACTGGGCAGGGCGCTGGTGTTTCACTGGGCAGGGCGCTGGTGTTTCACTGGGCAGGGCGCTGGTGTTTCACTGGGCAGGGCGCTGGTGTTTCACTGGGCAGGGCGCTGGTGTTTCACTGGGCAGGGCGCTGGTGTTTCACTGGGCAGGGCGCTGGTGTTTCACTGGGCAGGGCGCTGGTGTTTCACTGGGCAGGGCGCTGGTGTGTCACTGGGCAGGGTGCTGGTGTTTCACTGGGCAGGGCGCTGGTGTTTCACTGGGCAGGGCGCTGGTGTTTCAGTGGGCAGGGCGCTGGTGTTTCACTGGGCAGGGCGCTGGTGTTTCACTGGGCAGGGCGCTGGTGTGTCACTGGGCAGGGTGCTGGTGTTTCACTGGGCAGGGCGCTGGTGTTTCACTGGGCAGGGCGCTGGTGTTTCACTGGGCAGGGCGCTGGTGTTTCACTGGGCAGGGCGCTGGTGTGTCACTGGGCAGGGTGCTGGTGTTTCACTGGGCAGGGCGCTGGTGTTTCACTGGGCAGGGCGCTGGTGTGTCACTGGGCAGGGCGCTGGTGTTTCACTGGGCGGGCAGGCGGGCTGAACTGGCTGCACGGTGTCACTCACACTCATTATTCTGGACGAAGAGAGATGGTGAAAGCCGCCCTGCTGGATCCATGCATGGATTCTTTTAACAGTGAAATGTGCCGTTGCTTGTTCTCAGATCTTGACGTCTAGTTGGGACAAATCACATAGGAGGAAATGAATAGTCATCAATAAGGACTTTAACAAAAGGGGTCCACATAGGAGATGACATACATGTAGGAGGCCCCCCATTGAGGATCTGAGGGATTAGGAAGGAATCACACAGCAGCACAGATAAAATACATTACAAAAGAAAAGCAACAGGACACATTAAAACAAGAACAAGTGTGCTGGTATGAATGAATGAATGAATGAATGAATGAATGAATGAATGAATGAATGAATGAATGAATGAATGAATTGTAATACAACATATATGTTGTATTACAATGCGTCCCTGGTTTTTCAATGTTTTAATGATGTCTGTAGCATAAACCGTTGCCTAGCAACAAGCGTCCATAATATATATTTTTTTTATTGAAAGTTAAATATCGCAAAAACCGTAATCAGTAGCATGATGAGGTTGTACGGTCCTTTAGTGCTAATCAGGCCGAGTGATCGTAAATTTGAACGATGTCTCTACGATAAAGTTCGGCCAAGCAATAAGCGTCCGAATTTTCGACTTTTTTTTTTCTTTTTGGCATCTAGCGTTGCCACGGTAACACTTTTGACTGAGAAAAGTAATGCCCATCGTCGCAGGATCGAGACGCACATTTTGATGTATAACACACCTGAATGAATGAATGAATGAATGAATGAATGAATGAATGAATGAATGAATGAATGAATGAATGAATGAATGAATGAATGAATGAACTCGTTGGAATGTAAGCGGTAATTGCTTTGTGATTTGGAGAAATAATTACACAAATAGTGGGGGAGCAGACCCAAGATAGCTGTATAGATGAAAATATACCAATGTATTGGAGCTTTTCCACTAGCACCTACTCAGCCCGACTCGACTCGCTTCGGTTTGGTTCTTTCCCAATGGGGGTCTAACGTACCGAGTAGATTCTTTTCTGTGACTATTCTGCCAAGGTTCTAAGCTGCTGAGTCGGCTGTATCTGACATCATCACACTACAGACCACCGATTGGTCGGGGGGTTGGAGTCAGACGTCTGAGTCAGGAGGAGGAAATCAGAGAAAGAGACTATGACAGATTCTTGTTCATTTTATTCAACCAGCAACGGCAGCAGAAGTCTGTTTGGTGATCCAACTCTGAGGTGCAGATGTTCATAAACCTGGTGCTGAGGAGAGAATTAAAAAAGGATCTAGACGGAGATAAGGAACGACCAGATCTACCAGGAGCTCTGTCTCTTCATAGCTGCTCACGGCTCCAGCTGACTTTTCAGCAGCGCAGAGACAAACTAACAAAAAAGAGAAAAGCGTCGCCGCTTGAAGCTTCTCTCACTCTCATTTTTTAACTTGATATCAAACACAAGTCACAGACCCAGCAGCACATCTATCATCTCCTCCAGGTTCTACATCTTTAGTGTTGTTGTCTTCTCCGTTTAGATCACACAATCAAATACGTCACAGCAGCTTCTCTCCAACCTCCTACTTCTGCTCCAGGTGCTGAATTGTAGTGGAAAAGAAACCAGGCTGAGTTGGGATGAGTAGAGCCGAGTAGGTAATAGTGGATAGGTGCCATAAGCCACTGTGCTGCCCCTGACTTGGTGGATTCTTGTTCATTTTATTCAACCAGCTTAATTTTATTCTTCTGACGAAATGAAGGCCTTTTTTCCACCTAAACGTAAAAGTCACCAAATTTTGCACGCAAGCCAGGCCTGGCGAAAAATTTGATATTTAATGGTTTGCATTAATGGGCGTGGCAAAATGGCTCAACAGCGCCCCCCGGAAAACTTTGTGCCTCAAGCCCCACAATACGGTTAGATGTACATGCACGAAAATCAGTACACACCTGTATCATGTCACAACTTAAAGAAAAGTTTCTTCGCGCCATGGCCGAAACCGAACAGGAAGTCGGCCATTTTGAATTAATCGTGTTATTTTGGCGAAATTTATGCCATTCCTTCGGCCGCTTCTTCACCCGAACCGTAACGTGCACCCAGGTGTGTTATACATCAAAATGTGCGTCTCTATCCTACGATGAAGCGCATTACTTTTCTCAATCAAAAGCATTACCATGGCGACGCTAGACGCCAAAAAGCTTCTCTCACTCTCATTTTTAGGGCCCGAGCACCTTCAGTGCGAAGGCCCTATTGTATCTGTAGGAATTTTTTTTTTTCTTTTTTCTTTCGTTCTTCTGACGAAAGGAGGGCCTTTTTTCCCCCCTAAACGTGCCCAAAAAGTCACCAAATTTTGCATGCAAGTCAGGTCTGGCGAAAAATTTGATATTTCATGGTTTACATTCATGGGCGTGGCAAAATGGCTCAACAGCGCCCCCTTGAAAACTTTGTGCCTCAAGCCCCACGATACGGTTTGACGTACATGCACGAAAATCGGTACACACCTGTATCATGGCACAACTGAAAGAAAAGTCTCTTGGCGTCATGCCCTAAACCGAACAGGAAGTTGTCCATTTTGAATTAGTCGTGTCATTTTGGCGAAATTTATGCCATTCCTTCGAAAGTTAATTCAGCCCGAACCGTAACGTGCCCCCAGGTGTATTATACATCAAAATGTGCGTCTCCATCCTCCGACAACACGCATTACTTTTCTCTTTCAAAAGCGTTACCGTGGCGACGCTAGACGCCAAAAAGCGCGCCCACCCTTCATCTGATTGGTTCGACAGAAAAAACTTTGCGCCTCAAGCCCCATAATACGGTTTGATGTACATGAACGAAAATCGGTACACTTCTTTATCATGTTGCAACTAAAAGAAAAGTCTCTTGGCGCCATGGCCGAAACCTAACAGGAAGTTGGCCATTTTGAACATTCTGAATTAATCGCGTAATTTTGGAGCAATATATGCCATTCCTTCGAGAATCAATTCAGCCCGAACCGTATCGTGAACGCAGATGTGTTATACATCAAAATGTGCGTCTCTATCCTGCGACTACACGCATTACTTTTCTCTTTCAAAAGTATTACCGTGGCGACGCTAGACGCCAACAAGCGCACCCCCCCTTCATCTGATAAGTTCGTTAAAGTATGACACGTGAAAATGGCATAAATTTCGCCAAAATGACACGATTAATTCAAAATGGCCGACATCCTGTTTGGTTTCGGGCATGACCCCAAGAGACTTTTCTTTAAGTTGTCCCATGATACAGGTGTGTACCGATTTTCGTGCATGTACGTCAAACCGTATCGTGGGGCTTGAGGCACAATGTTTTCAAGGGGGCGCTGTTGAGCCATTTTGCCACGCCCATTAATGCAAACCATTACATATCAAATTTTTCGCCAGGCCTGGCTTGGGTGCAAAATTTGGTGACTTTTTGGGCACGTTTAGGGGGAAAAAAGGCCCTCCTTTCGTCAGAAAAACGAGAAAAATAAAAAGGAGAACTCCTACAGATACAATAGGGCTTTCGCACTGTCAGTGGTCGGGCCCTAATAAAAGCGTCCAAGCCGTGTGTTTAGACAAGCCAACCTTTTCTTTTATTTGAGAGTCTGGCTGGCTTTTCACACAAGTTCAAGATGGTGCTTTCGTCCTCTATTCTTTCAATTCAGAGAGACTTGTGTGAGAAATGTGAAAGCTTAATAACACGTGGTGGGGTGAGGCTGCTGAGCAGTGAATTATCTCCGAGCCTCCAAGCGCAATCCTTTGTGCACTTGTCTCCAAGGACACCTGACTTATATTTGGTGAACAAATAGCCATCTTGCACAATAATGGGAAATAGATGAAGCTCTTGAGAATAAGAGAGCAAAGTTTCCCTTTTGGAGACCCGGGAGTACAAAGAACTGGGGATTTAATGGCAGCTCTGTGCTCCGATTATAACTTCTGGAAAGCCTCAGCTTTGCAGAGCATGTCCCTCCTTGGGAAGACAACAGTAAACGCTGTAGTAATTACTACAAATGTAATAAAAACCCCTCTAGTATCTGTACCTGGTTATTCCAGTTCATGGTGATGAGGATCTGCACGCGTCTATATTGCCCACGTGAGCGTTGAAGTCCCCCAGTAGAACAATGGAGTCCCCCGTTGGAGCACTATCAAGTACCCCTCCCAGGGACTCCAAGAAGGCCGGGTACTCCGCACTGCTGTTCGGCCCGTAGGCACAAACAACAGTGAGAGACCTTTTCCCGACCCGAAGGCGCAGGGAAGCGACCCTCTCGTTCACCGGGGTGAACTCCAACACATGGCGACTGAGCTGAGGGGCTATAACCAAGCCCACACCAGCCCGCCGCCTCTCACCCTGGGCAACTCCAGAGTAGTGGAGGGTCCAGCCCCCCTCAAGGAGCTGGTTCCAGAGCCCAAGCTATGTGTGGAGGTGAGCCCGACTATCTCTAGCCGGTATCTCTCAACCTCACGCACAAGCTCCGGCTCCTTCCCCCCCAGCGAGGTGACATTCCATGTCCCCACTGAGAGGGTTTTGGTCCAGGGATTGGGTCGTCGAGGCACCCCGCCACGACTGCTACCCAGCCCACAATGCACTGGCCTTTCATGGACCTTCCTGCAGGTGGTGGGCCTACAGGAAGGCGGACCCGCGTCGCTGTTTCGGGCTGAGCCCGGCCGGGTCCCACGGGCAAATACCCAGCCACCAGGCGCTCGCCAGCGAGCCCCAACCCCAGGCCTGGCTCCAGGGAGGGGCCCCGGTGACGCCGATCCGGGCGACGTAGCCAGGCGCGTCATTTACGCCGGGGACGGTGGGGACGCGTCCCCACCACTTTGTCTGACGAGCAGATTTGTCCCCACCACTTAAAAAAAAAATAAAAAAAATTAAGTAAGACGCGATTTGTCCCGTATTTTCATTAACGCCCCATACACACGTCTGTCACACACACATCAACACTAAATTGATCAATAATAACAAAATAAAACAGGAAACATTAAGGCCAGCAAAATCTTAGTGGCGGGACAACAGGACCTGCTGCGTCTGTGCCAGATCTGTATATGTGTGTGACAGACAGCGCTGCGGGGAGGACTCGGGCTTCACCTCCAGGTAGGAGTTGGGAATTGGGAATTAAAAGTTGCGTTCCGCAGGCCCGGTTCTACGAGGTGCATAAGCATGCATTGAACCCTCATTTTATGTGTCTTCATGCTCAGTTGAAAAGACGAAAAGTCTGAAAAAACTGACAAATGCGCCTGATTTATGATTCCGCGTTAAATCGACGGCGTAGTCTACGGCGTAGGTTACGCAGCGTCGCGTACCGTACGTTCGCATCCCTGCGTATCCTACGCCGTAAGCACTGCGTTGGTGCAACGCGGAACCATAAATCAACCAGTGTCCGTCACTCATCTGCTTCCAGCGCGCAGTTTCCTGCAGCAGCCAGACGCTGCTCTCTCTCTGCTGCTCCGTTAACACAAAGTAACCATGGATATTCCCAAGTGGTTCAGCACAACGACACAAACAAGTTTACAGGACTGTCTCAGAAAATTAGAATATTGTGATAAAGTCCTTTATTTTTCTGGAGTCCAAAAATGTCATACATTCTGGATTCATTACAAATCAACTGAAATATTGCAAGCCTTTTATTATTTTAATATTGCTGATTATGGCTTACAGTTTAAGATTAAGATTCCCAGAATATTCTAATTTTTTGAGATAGGATATTTGAGTTTTCTTAAACTGTAAGCCATGATCAGCAATATTAAAATAATAAAAGGCTTGCAATATGTATATGATGTTTCCGACGACCTAAATAAGACCGCGCAGATGGCTTTCAATATGGGGACAATATCGCGTCAATACGCATCATCTAATGCAATGCCTATTATTTATCATGAAACCTCAATTCGGAAGTAATGGGCCTAGCTCGTACCCAGCACTTTTCAAACCTTACTCAGGTTTATAGTAAATGTCCCCAGCACTTCTGAAATCAAACTGACGCCCATGGACGTAGCGGTCCTTGTTTTATTCTTCTTCATGACTGGCGGAACTTAATATCACCAAGTAAACTGGGAGGAAGCCGGAGCACCTGGAGAAGCCCTATGCTAGCATGAGGAGACCAGGCTGGGAGTTTACCCAGGAGCTTTCTTGCTGTGAGGAAACATTGCCAACCACTAATGGCGCTTTTCCACTAGAACCTACTCAGCTCGACTCGACTCGCCTCTCCTCGGTTTGGTTCTTTTACACCAGGGGTCTAACGTGCAAGTAGATACTTTTTCTGTAACTATTCTGCCGAGGTTCTAATGGCGCTTTTCCACTAGTACCTACTCAGCCCGACTCGCCTGGGTACGGCTCGTCACGCTTCGTCCCGGCTCCACCTGCTTTGTCCTCGTTTGTTTTTCCACAGCCAGGTGAGAAGTGGGCAGGTTGGGGAGAAGCTGGTGTGACGTACTCGATTGCGCAACCCGTTTGTTCGTGTCGGTGCAGATGAGAAATCAGCTGGAGCCGCGAGCGGCTGAGAGTAAAACAGAGCTCCTGGTAGATCTGATCGTTCCCTGACGCCCGTCTACATCCCTTTTTTAATTATCTCGTCAGCCACCAGGTTTATGAACATCTGCACCTCAGAGTTGGATCATCAAACAGACGTTTGCGCTGTATAATAAAATCGCCGCCAGTCGTTCTCCCGCTTCCTGATTCAAACGTCTGACGGCCCACCGACCAATCAGTGACGTGTATTGTGATGACGTCAGATATAGTCCGGTTAAAACCTCGGCAGCCTCGGTACAGAAAAAGTATCTGCTTGGCACGGCTCCACCCGCCTCGGCCCGTAGTGGAAAAGCGCAAGACGGGGGCGTGGCGGGTAGAAGTGCTGAGTAGGTACTAGTGGAAAAGGCTGAGTCGGCTGTATCTGACATCATCACACTACAGGCCACCGATTGGTCGGGGGGTTGGAGTCAGACGTCTGAGTCAGGAGGAGGAAATCAGAGAAAGAGACTATGACAGATTCTTGTTCATTTTATTCGACCAGCAACGGCAGCAAAAGTCTGTTTCATATATAGATATATATATAGACGGTGATAAGGAACGACCAGATCTACCAGGAGCTCTGTCTCTTCATAGCTGCTCACGGCTCCAGATGACTTTTCAGCAGCGCCGAGACAAACTAACAAAAAAGAAAAAAGCGTTGCCGCTTGAAGTTTCTCTCACTCTCATTTTTTAACTTGATATTGAACACAAGCCACAGATCCTGCAGCACATCTATCATCTCCTCCAGGTTCTACATCTTTAGTGTTGTTCCGTTTAGATCACACGATCAAATACGTCACAGCAGCTTCTCTCCAACCTCCTACTTCTGCTCCAGCTGCTGAATTGTAGTGGAAAAGAAACCAGGCTGAGTTGGGATGAGTAGAGCCGAGTAGGTAATAGTGGATAGGTGCCATAAGCCACTGTGCTGCCCCTGACTTGTTACCACTTCACCTAATTAGTTGTAGATGTAGATGTTTCTTAGATTAGTTCTTTCCAGTACCAATTACTTTACACCTTCTTGTGTGTTCAAAATGAGGACTTTTGTGATTTGTTCATATATTTCCATTTTAAGCAGCAACCCAACTGTTTTGGATCTGGGCTTACAGGACTACTGTTTTGTAGCGCTGATCAAAGACATGATCAGATGATTTCTCTGCGTGAGGGAACTGTTTACTTGGGAGAGCTGAGTCAGAAGATGCTGACGGGGCTTAGAGCAGCAAAGACCCCCTAGCAAAGCTGGACTCCGTCTGAGTGAGCGTGACTGTGCAGTCGTGTTGGAATGCAGACTCTTCATCACTGAAAAGATTGATTATAATTTGGCCCATATGTAATCCTTTCCTGGCATTAAAGTCTGTGACAGCACAATACTTACTTTTATGTTCATCATCTGTTTTGATTTTGGGTGTAATGCCACTTTTTGGGCATCACAACACCCACCATATTCAAATATTACCATATTACCATCCATTAAAATCTGAGGTTTTCTTAATGGCTTATGTTCATTAACCCTTGTACTGTCTTTGGGTCAAAATGACCTAATTCTACTGTTCCTTCTTCCCTCCTGCTCTTTCCTTCCTTCTCCCTTCCTCTTTTCTGAAAGATGGCACCAGTGTGCGTGGCCTGCCGTCTGTCTCTCCCAGTACTGTGTGTGTTTTTACTGTTATTTTCGTATGTTGCCTTGAATACCAACTGTCTTTTGGTGTATAATCGCCAAACACTGCTGGATCTCGGACTTTATGCTAAAGATATTGTAAAGTTGGATTATGATGGACATGGATCTGTGCCCCCGCTCCTGGCCCGGATCCCACCTCACCTGTGTCGCACCTCCGCTCTACCTGCGCGGCGGAAACGCCCCCGCCGCCGGGGAAAACGCAGCGGTCGGCCGGTGAGGCTGAAGGCCCGTCTGTTGGATTCTCCCTCGGCTTCCTGGATCAACTGGATTTTTTATCATTTTTATGCAGATGACAGTCAGATTTATGTCCCACTTAAGAGGAAAGACAATTACTCAATTACTGCCCTAGTTAGGTGTCTTGACGACATGAAGGCCTGGATGTCTCTGAACTTTTTAAACTTCAATGAGAAAAAGACTGAAGTGATGGTTTTTGGTGGCACCACTGGAACACCCATTCCAGATCTGGGACCCTTGGCCCAGCATGTAAAGCCAACCATCACCAACCTTTTATTAGTATTTTATTCTTTTATCTTCTATTTTATCCTTTTTATTCACTTAAATTATCATGATTGTTTTATTTATGTGCCCTGTGCCTTATGGTGTGTTGTCTTCCTTCCTTCCTTCCTTCCTTCCTTCCTTCCTTCCTTCCTTCCTTCCTTCCTTCCTTCCTTCCTTCCTTCCTTCCTTCCTTCCTTCCTTCCTTCCTTCCTTCCTTCCTTCCTTCCTTCCTTCCTTCCTTCCTTTTTCCCTTCCTTCCTTCTTTCCTCCTGCTCTCTCCTTCTTCCTTCCTTCCTTCCTTCCTTCCTTCCTTCCTTCCTTCCTTCCTTCCTTCCTTCCTTCCTTCCTTCCTTCCTTCCTTCCTTCCTTCCTTCCTTCCTTCCTTCCTTCCTTCCTTCCTTCTTTTCTCCCATCCTCCCTTCCTCTTTTCTCCCTTCCTTCCTTCTTTCCTTGTTTTCTTCCTTCCTTCCTTCCTTCCTTCCTTCCTTCCTTCCTTCCTTCCTTCCTTCCTTCCTTCCTTCCTTCCTTCCTTCCTTCCTTCCTTCCTTCCTTCCTTCCTTCCTTCCTTCCTTCCTTCCTTCCTTCCCTCCTTCCCTCCTCTTCTCCCATCCTCTCTTCCTTCTTTTCTCCATTCCTTCCTTCTTTCCTCCCTTCTTCCCTTCCTCCTTCCTTGACCTGAAGACAGCACCAGGGTTAATTATACCCGTATATTGTAGGGCCATAAAACATGTCCAGAGGTAAAGGGGTCTGATCTTCAGAGCAGCTCGGCTGCCCAGACCAGTCTCCATAAGTGACTGTGATGGACTAACACATCTGATCAGGGAGCTCGGTGGAGTATGGGGATGCTAAATGGCATATTCAGGAGCAATCTGCACTTATTTTGGACATGAGTCTTTTTTGTGTCTGAAAGCTGGGAAACATGCCCTCTGGAGTTCATTCTTAACCCTTTACATACCGGCCTGTTATCAGGCTCGTGCTCTCAGGGGACACGCGACAGGCTTTTAACTGACTCATTTAACTCTTTATAATTTTTTATGCTCCCCCCTTTTTTATTGGATCATACTATTCTGTTTCATATTAATCTTTAGTTTAGTTTATCCTGTTTTATTGTGTCATTGTTTTATCTTAATGTTATATTTAAACGTTTTAGTCGTTATTTATGGTCTATTTTATACAGGACTGTCTCAGAAAATTAGAATATTGTGATTTTCTGTAATGCAATTACAAAAACAAAATGTCATACATTCTGGATTCATTACAAATCAACTGAAATATTTAAAGCCTTTTATTATTTTAATATTGCTGATCATGGCTTACAGTTTATGAGAACTCAAATATCATATCTCAAAAAATTAGAATATTCTGGGAATCTTAATCTTAAGCTGTAAGCCATAATCAGCAATATTAAAATAATAAAAGGCTTGCAATATTTCAGTTGATTTGTAATGAATCCAGAATGTATGACATTTTTGTTTTTTTAATTGCATTACAGAAAATAAAGAACTTTATCACAATATTCTAATTTTCTGAGACAGTCCTGTACATTCTATTGTTTTATTCTTTCATAATGGCATTCATAAGTTTTATGTTTGCGTATTGTTTTTATGTTAAGCACTTTGTGCTTCATTTTTATGCATGGAAATACAAATAAAGTTTGATTTGATTTGATTTGATGTGACCACATCACTCCAGTTCTGAGATCTTTACACTGCGTCCCTGCACCTCAGAGAATAGACTTTACAATACTTGAGTTAGTTTATAAATCACTGAATGGTTTAGGACCAAGATACATCAGAGACTTGTTGCTGCCATACAAAACACAGCCAAATCTGCGCTTTCAAAGTTTACATTTCACCTGGAAATCCAACTCAGCAGAGAAATGGACACCATCCAATGGCGCTAGCGGCGTTGTTAGATCCGACTTACGTTCTTATTTTAGGAAAGTTCTTGAGTTCTGAAGGGGATGCTCGAATGCACTTGTGCTGTAATTACTGCTAAGTGCTGTTTGCATATCTAGATGATGCAAGTTTGCCATTTTTAAACCAGAAATGCTGAAGAAACAGAAAAAAGAAGAAGACAGAAAAAAAAACCCTTAAACGTTCCCTTCAAAATAAAATATATACTGTAAGACCGTGTGTAGTAATGTTTGTTTTTCCTGTGTTTAAATAATTCAGCTGCAGTTATAAGTTGACCTTGTTTCCCTGAGACAGCAAGAGACTCGGCCAGGAAACAGAAGAGACATTGATCATACAAAACTATTATTTGAGGCTTAAGGGAAAAAAAATCGTTCTTCATTCAGGGGCATAATTTAAAGACTCGTACATACACTTTTGAATGACTGGAAGTTTCCACTGTGAATTAGTGTAATTGTAGTAATGAGGTTAAAGGAAGGCATGGCCTACACTCTGGAGAAGCCCCGAGGGTCTGCCTGAACCCGAGACCGTGCGTGAGATTTCACCCCATGGCCAGCTCCCAAACCTCCTGATTCTTAGAGAAAGAATCCAATCTGACATTAGACAAAGAACAGATCTGACATTAGACAGACATGGTGCCAAACCACCAAACATGAGTACAACATTGTCCTGTGTTGGCTGGGAATCATCTACGAGAGTCGACAAAGGTCAGGAGTTCAAAAGTGCAATTTTTTTCAATTTGATTGCCAAGCAAGGATTTCAAGTAGTTCAGACCAGCAAGGTTGTCTAATAAATCATGGCCTATGTTTAGGTCTTGTCAATATAGACTTTATTACAGGCTCATGGCCCACATGGTAGGAACAATACAACACATAAGAGAATAAAAAAATAAAAGAATAAAATACAAATGCATATATAGAGAGACAAATATAAAATACAGTTTACAGTTCAAGAGAGACACTCATTCCACCGTCCTCTAATGGTGGACGTGTACCTGACAGAGCTACGGCTGGGGTCCGTCATCAGCCTAATTAGACCATTCAATGACGAGTCCAGTCGGCACATGAACTTATATGTCAGGTTCCTTAAGAGAGCCTTAAAGGTGGTGAGACCCAAGGAGCAGAGGAGCTCACTAGCTCTGGTGCTCCTAGGTTTATGTAACAGGATTCTTAGACAATCGTTGTAGGCTACTTGTAGTTTTTGTAGGCTCCCCCTTTTATAGTTCACCCACAATGGGGCTGTATATAGGGGGGTGCAGTATGTTCTAAACAGGTTTACTTTTACCTCAGTAGTACAATGATGAAATTTTCTAACCAACATATTTGCTTGTATATAAAGCATTCTCCTCTGTCTTGACATATCTTCATCATCCTCAAGGGTATCTGTAATGATGTGACCAAGATATTTTGTACTTTTAGCCACACATACTGTTTGCCCAGACAGGCGAAAGTTTGGGAATCTGAGCTCCCCATCTTCCTTAGCTCTACAGATTAAGACCATGCTCTTCTTAGCATTATACTTGATGTTAAAATCTAAGCCATAGTTCGAACATATATTTAAAAGCTGTTGGAATCCACTGCTACAGGGGGAAATGATGCTAAGGTCATCTGCATACATGAAGTGATTAATTAAAGTATCACCCATCATACAGCCTGTCTTACATTCTCCCAGCTGCTTGGATAGACCATCCATATATAAGTTAAAGAGGGCGGGGCTTAAAATCCCCCCCTGACGGACGCCATTACCCACACGAAAGGGGGTGGATAATGTGCTCCCCCATCTAACTTGCATTTGCTGGTTTGCATACCAGTAGACTAGACTTTTGTGCGCTCACCTCTTTTTCGCCTACGATCTCAGATCAGACGAGACAACCCGCTGAATTGAAGCATATTACTAAGCGGAGGAAAAGAAACTAACAAGGATTCCCTCAGTAGCGGTGAGCTAAGAGGGAAGAGCTCAGCGCCGAATCCCCGTCCGAACGGCGGTCGTGGGAAATGTGGCGTACGAAAGACTGTCTGTGCACGCTGCCATAAAGTGGTATCGGTGTCGTGGTAACGGTGGCAATTTTATGAGTACGAGTAAGAGTAGTTATGCCCGGTATCAGACCAATACCCGATACCGGTATTGGTATCGGTGCATCTCTATTTGAGACAAACTATTATAGTCTTGTTCTATAGCTGCAGCTATGACTACTGACTCTAACACAATAGAGTTTACACTAACTAGAGGTTTACTAAACACTAACTATAGGCTTTACTAAACAGAAAGGTTTTAAGTTTAGTTTTAAAGGTGGAGGTGGTGTCAGCCTCCTTAACCCAGATTGGAAGTTGGTTCCATAGTAATGGTGTCTGATAGCAGAACGCCCGCCCTCCAAATCTACATTTAGATACTCTAGGAACTACGAGTAAACCTGCACTCTGAGAGCGGAGAGCTCTGCCAGGAACATAAGGTACTATCGGGTCTTGCAACTATCCCGGAGCTAAGCTGTTTTGGGCTTTATATGCAAGTAATTACATTTTAAATTGGATTCTGAATTTTACGGGTAACCAATGGAGCGACGCTAACACTGGAGAGACGTGGTCTCTCCTGCTGATTCCTGTCAGTACTCGTGCTGCTGCATTTTGGATCAGCTGGAGCCTATTCAGAAAATTACTTGGACATCCTGCTAACAACACATTACAGTAATCTAGTCTAGAAGATACAAACGCATGAACTAGTTTTTCTGCATCACTCTGCGAGAGGATTTTCCTAATCTTTGCAATATCACGGAGATGGAAAAACGCTATTTTACAAACCTGATTAATATACGGCATAAACAACATATCCTGATCGAAAACAACACCAAGGTTTCTCACAGTTGCACTGGAAGCCATCGCAACACCATCTAATCCCTTCCTTCCCAGATGGGGTGGGGAGGATCTGGCCGGAATAACGTTATCCTTCCACGCGCTACGTCCGGCTGGAGAAACCCCACCCTGTCTGGTGAAAAGATGCGGCCTGCTCACTCCTCAGGATAAGGAGGAGACCTGAGCTCAATGACTGACAGACTGTTAGGTAGGAGCACTGGGTGATAAAAGGGGGAAAAAATCAGGGATAAAAATATTTAAAAAAAATAAATAAATGAAAAAAAATGAATGCATGAATAAGTTTTTCCATGTCTTGTTTAGAGAAAATCCCCTTAATTCTAGCAATGTTTTTTAGGTGGTAGAAGGCAGATTTAGTGATAAACTTTAGATGGCTATTTATTTATTTGGTAGGGCATGGATGCTGCTGTGAAAGAAAGAAAAGCTCTAAATACGTAAAGAAGAATGGACCAAAACTTCTCCGCAAACATGTGAGACACTGAAGACATCATACAAGGAACCACTACTTTAAGTTACTGCTGTTGTCTGGGGCTGCAGTTACTTATTCTCACATTCTGTCTTGATAAAGCTTAATATGTAATGTTAAGTTGTTTAAATGCAGCTGTATTTACCTTACTTTAAGACCTGGAGGGGGGCAAAAGAGTCCTGATACATAAAACCCTGATGTCAAAGAAAGTGTAATGTTTTGCCACATGATTATAAAATATTTATTTTGTGTCCATTGGCCAGAAAACTGTTTGTATTAAAATACAGATCATTCCCATTTGCAATTTACCCTGAAACTATGCCTTAAAGTACTCCAACTAACAAAACTGTTTACTTTGTTCCTGACTTTTAATGCCCAAATTGTTCATGCACAGTATTAAATTCATGTGTCCACCATAAATGGTGTAAAACTAGACCTAAGAATTTCCTTTTAGTCGGTCACTTTAACCATTAAAGCCTACCGTGTGCAGCGTAAAGTCATGGCATGGATCTCCTGGAAAGATTCCTGTCAGACTTCACAAATGTGCCTCTGTCATGGTTTTCAAAAGCCACGTCTACGATCGACCTGCCAAACTGGAAAACCAGAGGACACCAGATGCCAAGCGGAGCTCTGAGCTTGGCAGTGCTCAAAGATTTTGAACAGGGAAGTAATGACAGTGAACTTTATTTTACCCATTCCTCCAAATGGTCATGTGAGGACATGGAGATTACACTTGGCAGGAGAAACGTTGAAGAAGGAGAAGACTTTTTCCAAATGTATCTGCATTCACGGCCTGTGGGAAATGTTTCCAACGGAGGGACTGACATTCCTGGTTCCAGTGTGATTATTTTGGCGTCCATCCATCATAATTATGGAGACAGAAGAGGCCCTGTTAAAAGTGAATCTGGCCTGTTACAACATAAAGCACCGGTAGATATCTCAATACTCCTGAAGTCGTCGATCCAAAAAGAACGAGCCGTAAAAGAACTTTTGGCGTGGAGATGGAACTGCAAACCCAAATGAAACTCAAATTGAAAAATAAAGGAATTAATTATTTAATTTACTTTGACTTTTCTTCATTTTATTTCTGACAAAAAAAATCCTTGTTTTGCATTTCAGGCCTGCAATACGATTGAAAAAAAAAAGTTTGGACCGTAAATGTCACGGTTTGTTATTTCCTGTTTTATTTTGAAGCCCATAGCTGCATCAGAAGTCCCCTACTTCACCCTAACGAGTAGCAAAAACAGTATGTGAGATTTTTTAGTGCGTCCGAAACATTAGTACATACTCAATAGTATGTACTATCCATACTCATTCCAGAGAAATGTATTAGTATGGACTGATGGACACTAGCTAAGCAGAAACTTCCCACAATGCAGTGCAGCGGTGTTTGGTTGCTAAGTGCTGCGCAGATACGTATATGTCATAATTATAATATTAAGTATAATACTATTATATAATTTGAATCTTATAATATTCGTATATAATAATATTATATAATGTAATCTTGTTTTGGCCAGGATAAACGGGAAAGAGCGGAGCGGTGCTGCTACTGCTGCTGTTACCATGGTAACAGCTGCTACTGCTGCTGTGACAGGAGTTGTTACCATGGTAACAACTCCCCTCCCAACGGCAGGAAGTGCCGTGTGTCTCTGAGTAGTTCGTCCCAATTAATGCATACTACTGATATTTACTCAAAAGTGTGCCAAACTTAAAGGAGCTTGAGGCTCCTTTTAAGAAATGAGACTCTCTAGCGCCACCCTTCACCACGACGGCCGTCGGGGGTACTGCAGCCAACAGTGAAGCCGGCACGGGAGAACGGGGAGAATGTGCATGCAGCGTCATGTGACGTCACATCCGCAGGACAGCGCGGGAAATTCGGGACCGAATTGCAGCACATTTTGCAGCACACAGCCTGTTCAAGGCAAAGGAGAGATACGCTAGAGGGCTCATTGTTTTGGGTTTGGAACACTTCATCTGACATTATTACTAGAAAACTTAAAATGTATACGGATTTTTTTCATAAATCCTGCCACAATCCGGCCTCAAGCTCCTTTAAGTATACAGTAAATACTGTTTAGTATGGCATTTCTACGGAAGAGTATCAGGGCCAGGCAGGAGAAAAATAAAAATAATATTTTACAGGAGGAAGATTTTTTTTTTCATTATGCACTTCGAAAAAAAAGTCGAAATGTCGAGAAAAAAGTCGAAATGTCGAGATTAATGTTGAAGTAGAATTTCGAGAAAAAAGTTGAAATGTCGAGAAAAAAGTCTAAATGTTGAGAAAAAAGTCTAAATGTGGAGATTAATGTTGAAGTAGGGACGCGGGGAAGCAGAGACATGTTGACCACAGTGATGAAGCCCTGAGCAGGACGACTCGGCGTCAGCAGAGAAGCAGCCGGAGACTGACTCACAACGGCCGTGGCCATTAGCCCGTCACCAGGGTTGGAAGTGTTGTTAGTAATGAGAGACCATGGCAGCAATTCAGAAGAGGACTGTAATTCACTCAGCCTTTTATTTTGGTGCTCTGTGATCTGGAGAAAAGACCTGTCAAACACAGGGACACGGTCCGATCGCCTGCAGTCTGAGTCACTCAGCTGAAGAACAAATCAGCCGGCACATTGCTCTCCGTAGCGGTCCAAGTCATCTCTCGCCAACTGTTCTTTTCAATCTAATTCAGTTTTACCCAGTACTGGAGTTGAGGGGGGGTGAGGGGGGATGGCATCCCCCCCTGAAATAAATACGGTCCAAATCATCCATCCCTTATGTCATTTCATCAATGAATTTGGTTTTACTGCTATTTCAACATTTAGAGTCATCACCAGAAAAATATCTAAAATCATTACAAGTAAAAAAATCATCAAAAAGTAAAAAATCATTACAAGCAAAAAAATCTTGTTCCACTGGCAGATTTTTCTACTTATTTCAAGTGAAAATCTACTTGAAACAGGTGAAAATTGTTGTTTTTTCCAGTGATGAGTCTTGTTTTAAGTGTAATGAGAATTTTTTTACTAAAATGAGACATTTTAACTAGAAATAAGACAAATATTCTTGTTAAGATTGTGAGTTTTTGCAGTGATCCATTTTACTTATCCTGTGAAGGACAGAGTCATATTGATAAGTTCAGAAAAGTGTTTTTAATTGTTGTGTTTTGATGTATTTGATGTAAGCCCAGTGGATATTTAAAGCTTACAGAAGGCTGCATTTAACTGCTGCTATGTCATTCCTGCAGTATTTCTGCAGCTGTTTTGGTCACTGCTATTATTTGTAATATATTATATTATTTGTAATCAGCACAAATTATCTGTCCCCATATGATCAAATCCACCACCCCCCCTGATGTTTTTTTACAACCCATATACCCAGTACTGGGTATATGGATGGCAAGTAAGGAGGACAAGTGGATTACAAACTGATGCAGAAGTATCATTTTGTTGGTTTGGTAGATATACGATCCCACAGCAGGTGGGACAATATTAAAAAAAAATAAAAAAAATCCTTAAATTTACTTATTACATAACATTTTTGACCCAAAATATTTACGACAAATTGATCATGTTGCACGGATCCCTATTTATTTTCTGTTCAAATCTGGATGGTATGGCTCCAAGCAGCATGGCAAAAAGGTGACTTTGGCACAACTTTATGCGAATACATTCAAAGTGAGAGTGCTGTTCATTCAAAGCAGAAATCCTGCATTCAATAAACAGGGGTTTTTATTTTGAACCCCAACGTAGGTTCTGAGCCGCAACATTGAGACCACTTCAATCAATTTCACAAGACAGTGACACCTTTGCCACCTTTGGGGGAGCCCTGTGGTCCCTTATTGTGGGACAGCTGCATCAGACTCTTGGGCCAGTCCCAATCCCCCCTAGTCCTACTTTTCCGCCCTACCCCTACATTTTGCGCGTTCCCGTGAGGGTAATGGTGTCCCAATTCCTCTTTGCATGTAGGGGGAGTGGACATATCGAGGGCTAGGGAGTAGGAATTAACAGCAAGGGATTTCAGATGCACACTAGCTGACCGAGGACCTGAGAAAATGCTTTACGTCATCATTTGCAGACTGAATCAAACAAAAAAACATGGCAGACATTTCAAATTTTTAGTAAATAAAATCAATATTTTGAGTTAGTTTCTGCATAAAAATGCGTTTTGATTAAATTTCTAGCGAGAAACATATATTTTACTATAATATTCACTCAGTGAATGTACATAATCACTCGTTTGGTTTTTGTTGCGTACCCTACGCCGTCAGCTCTGCGTCGATTTAACGCAGAACCATCAATCGCCGGCGCCTCGTATCATCTCCGAAAACATCGGGTCAAATTTCTTAACAGGCGTTATTTGGACAAACTGAGCCCAGGTTGGGGATCTTAACGGTTACTTTTACGCCTGACAAAATATTAAAACTTAATAAAGTGGCATATTAACAGCGCTACAGCTGAAATTAAAACAGCTTTTATCTCTGGGCTTCCTGATATGGTGTGACGTATGTGCAAACGTAACTACGCAGTCACTTACGTACCCGAACGTAAACCACGCAGTGACGTAGCAAGTGGTTCCCAATCCCTAGGTAAGATTACAAGGGCCCTACCCAAGTGGCTTCTTTTTTATGGCTAGTTGTAGTGAGTGAGGGCTAGTGGTAGTGAGTGAGGGCTAGTGGTAGTGAGTAAGGGCTAGTGGTAGTGGGTGAGGGCTAGTGGTAGTGAGTGAGGGCTAGTGGTAGTGAGTGAGGGCTCGTGGTAGTGGGTGAGGGCTAGTGGTAGTGAGTGAGGGCTAGTGGTAGTGAGTGAGGGCTAGTGGTAGTGAGTGAGGGCTAGTGGTAGTGAGTGAGGGCTAGTGGTAGTGGGTGAGGGCTAGTGGTAGTGGGTGAGGGCTAGTGGTAGTGAGTGAGGGCTAGTGGTAGTGAGTGAGGGCTAGTGGTAGTGAGTGAGGGCTAGTGGTAGTGGGTGAGGGCTAGTGGTAGTGAGTGAGGGCTAGTGGTAGTGAGTGAGGGCTAGTGGTAGTGAGTGAGGGCTAGTGGTAGTGAGTGAGGGCTAGTGGTAGTGGGTGAGGGCTAGTGGTAGTGGGTGAGGGCTAGTGGTAGTGAGTGAGGGCTAGTGGTAGTGGGTGAGGGCTAGTTCAATTCAATTCAATTTTATTTATATAGCGTCTAATACAACAGATGTTGTCTCTAGACGCTTCCCAGAGATCCAGAACATGAACATAAACATAAACATAAACCCCCGAGCAATTATTACATAAACAATGGCAGGTAAAAACTCCCCTAGTGGGAGAAAAACCTTAAGCCAAACCGTGTCAAGGAAAAACTCCCCTTTAGGAGGGAAGAAACCTTGAGCAGGACCTGGATCATAAGGGGCGACCCTCCTGCCGAAGGCCAGACTGGGGGAGTCAGGGACGTCAGCAGCACACAGCAGGCAGGTGGAAGCAGCAGCGGGATGACCAGAGGGGGGGGCGGGCGTCAGCAGCACACAACAGTCATGTGGAAGCAGCAGCGGGATGACCAGAGGGGGGGGGTGCAGGCAGGCGGAAGCAGCAACAGCAGACATCCACGTAGGCAGGTGGAAGCAGCAGCGGGATGACCGGGGAACTAGTGGTAGTGAGTGAGGGCTAGTGGTAGTGAGTGAGGGCTAGTGGTAGAAAGTAGGGGGTGTATTGGGATTGGCCATTCGGGTGCTGTAGGTCGTGCAGTTGTCCCCTCCCGAATTCCTGCAGAAATCACTCCGATGAGTTTCGGGAACAGTTTTATGGATTTTTTTCAGCGAAAAAGTGGTGATAGAAAATCAAAGAGTCTGGGATTGCCCTGAGATTCTCTGATTTCCTTTGCCTTGTCAGGCGTTTTCACTGGTGGATCAAAGCGATGACACTTGTATACAAACAAACTTCACAAAAAGATGAAAACCTCTGTTCACATCTCTGATCCGCAGTTAGAAAGTCTCTTCTTCCTGTTCTCAGACGTGACCCTGCGGCTCAGGAAGCTCCATGCAGCTGTACCACCTTCCCAACCGTGACAGCAGCTCTGAATGGCAGGATGTCCTGTGTTACGTTCCCCTGGGAGAGTCCGTCAGAGGTCAGCAGCCTGGCAACATTCACGGGCCACGGGAAGGTCCACCAGCCCTGCACAACCAGATGGATGCACCGGCATGTCAAACTGGCAAAGCTGACCAGCATACCAATAATATCACAGCTGTACAGATCGGCAGGATGCAGTGAGACATGCACTGAATAAATGTTTGTTAAACAAATAAATGAGAGCAATGTCAAATCTCTTCCATGGTTGAAGTTCATGTAAAATCTGCTGAAGCACCAATTTGTTTTTACCCTTCAAATTATTCACAGAAAACATTCATTTGAAAAATGCAGCTTCTGAACTCAATTTGCCCTGTTTTATGTAAACATATTTAAACTTCATTTAAGCAACCCTAACCCTTTTTTTTTTTTTCTTGTTTTTCTTGAAATGAGGGCTTTTTTGCCCCTTAAACGTGCCCAAAAATTAACCAAATTTTGCACCAAGCCAGGCCTGGCGAAAAATTTGATATTTAATGGTTTGCATTAATGGGCGTGGCCTAATGGCTCAACAGCGCCCCCCGGAAAACTTTGTGCCTCAAGCCCCAGAATACGGTTTGACGTACATGGACGAAAATCGGTACACACCTGTATCATGGGACAACTTAAAGAAAAGTCTCTTGGCGCCATGGCCGAAACTGAACAGGAAGTCAGCCATTTTGAATTAATCGTGTCATTTTGCCGCAATTTATGCCATTTCTTCAGCCGCTTCTTCGCCCAAACCGTAACCTCCATCCTGCGACGATGCGCATTTACTACGTTTAATTACTGGAAATGTGTCCCATTTCCATTTGCTTGGCAACTCAAAGTGACAAGGGAATGTGGCAGACCCAAATGCAGCACAACGGCGCAGAGTGTTCAGTAAAAGTCTTTATTAAAGTCAACCTCACAGCAGACGATAGAGCAGAGTTCAGTCCTCTGGATCGTGGTAACGCTCAGGGTCGCAGGAGAACCAATACCAGAAAACGGTCAGTCAGAGGAATTACCAGGCAGCCCAGGGAGGCAAACAGAAACCAGAGATGCTCAGGCAGAACTCGTGGTCCGGGACAGAAGGCTGAGGTGATTACCTGGACGGAGACAGGCCAACAGGTCGGGGTCAGGCAGTTCTCAAGTTGTAAAAAAAAAAAATAAGGGGGGATGTTGGATTTTATCATATGGGGACAGATCATTTGTGCTGATTACAAATAATATAATATATTACAAATAATAGCACTGACCAAAACACCTGCAGAAATACTGCAGGAATGACATAGCAGCAGTTAAATGCAGCCTTCTGTAAGCTTTAAATATCCACTGGGCTTACATCAAATACATCAAAACACAACAATAAAAAACACTTTTCTGAACTTATCAATATGACTCTGTCCTTCACAGGATAAGTAACATGGATCACTGCAAAAACTCACAATCTTAACAAGAATATTTGTCTTATTTCTAGTTAAAATGTCTCATTTTAGTAAAAAAATCTCATTACACTTAAAACAAGACTCATCACTGGAAAAAAACAACAATTTTCACCTGTTTCAAGTAGATTTTCACTTGAAATAAGTAGAAAAATCTGCCAGTGGAACAAGATTTATTTTGCTTGTAATAAGAAGATAAATCTTGTCCTACTGGCAGATTTTCCTACTTATTTCAAGTGAAAAATTACTTGAAACAGGTGAAAATTGTCAAATAAGTTATTTTTCTGGTGATGACTCTAAATGTTGAAATAGCAGTAAAACCACATTCATTGATGAAATGACATAAGGGATGGAAAAGAGGGATGCCAGTTTTACAGGGGGGATGATTTGGACCGTTTTTATTTCAGGGGGGATGATTTGGACCGTTTTTATTTCAGGGGGGGATGATTTGGACCGTTTTTATTTCAGGGGGGATGATTTGGACCGTTTTTATTTCAGGGGGGATGATTTGGACCGTTTTTATTTCAGGGGGGGATGATTTGGACCGTTTTTATTTCAGGGGGGGATGATTTGGACCGTTTTTATTTCAGGGGGGAGGATTTGGACCGTTTTTATTTCAGGGGGGATGATTTGGACCGTTTTTATTTCAGGGGGGATGCCGTCCCCCCTCACCCCCCTCATCCCCCCTCATCCCCCCTCAAACTCCAGTACTGACAACAGGTGATCAGTCCGGGGAAAAACACAGGCATGACACAAGAACAATCTGGCAGTGACTGGCTGGGAGTGGAGTGCTCAAGGTGAAGCCCAGGGCTGATTGCAAAAGCGTGAGAAACCATAGTGACATGAGGAGGCGGAGCTGGTAGGGGAGTGAGGCAGGTTATGGAGCTGGAATGGATGTGACACAAAGCTGTGGAGACCATGGGCCTCATGTACAAAGAGTGCAGCGCACAAAAAACGTGCGTATGCTACTTTCTACGCTCACGGTCGGATGTTCAAAAAGTGATTTGAATGTGGAAAGTTGCGATCCTTTCACGGACACAATCTGGCGTACGCACTTTTCTGAGGTTTTGTCCATTGGCGACACTCACTGGTGATGCAGTGGAGTGCAGAATATGAGGAAACGTGACGTCAACAATATGTTCACGACCACGTGAAGGACACGACAGTCCCGACATCACCAGATAACATACAACTAAAGGTAGGAGCACAACAATGTAACCTGCAAATCCCGATGGCAGCCGTGGTTCTGCTAGAGGAACCTGCTGATGCAGGATCAGGAGGGAGACAGTCTTCAGGCACCACAGCCATCGTCTGGTCCAGGATGAAGACTGGACCATCAGCTGGTTTAGGTCACCAAGAGCATCCTGAGTCGCTGCCCTGAACTGGACCAGCTGCTCTGGTTGACGCTGACAGATCGGACATATCTCTGTCGCCATGACGACCGTATGGGACGAGTACTGGAGATTAAAGCACATTCTGAAACATCCCATAGCTGTGTCTGAACAGACAAACATTGATTGGTACGAACTGATGGGACTCAGCAATGAATGAATAAAGTGTTTATTGAATGTTTAGGCAACTTTCAGAGTCCGGAGGCCGGGACCTAGACCGGTCTCTCCTCCTGGTGATGGAGGCCGGGACCTAGACCGGTCTCTCCTGGTGATGGAGGCCGGGACCTAGACCGGTCTCTCCTCCTGGTGATGGAGGCCGGAACCTAGACCGGTCTCTCCTCCTGGTGATGGAGGCCGGGACCTAGACCGGTCTCTCCTCTGGTGATGGAGGCCGGGACATAGACCGGTCTCTCCTCTGGTGATGGAGGCCGGGACATAGACCGGTCTCTCCTCCTGGTGATGGAGGCCGGGACCTAGACCGGTCTCTCCTCCTGGTGATGGAGGCCGGGACCTAGACCGGTCTCTCCTCCTGGTGATGGAGGCCGGGACGTAGACCGGTCTCTCCTCCTGGTGATGGAGGCCGGGACCTGGACCGGTCTCTCCTGGTGATGGAGGCCGGGACCTAGACCGGTCTCTCCTCCTGGTGATGGAGGCCGGGACGTAGACCGGTCTCTCCTCCTGGTGATGGAGGCCGGGACCTGGACCGGTCTCTCCTCTGGTGATGGAGGCCGGGACATAGACCGGTCTCTCCTCCTGGTGATGGAGGCCGGGACCTAGACCGGTCTCTCCTCCCAGTGATGGAGGCCGGGACCTGGACCGGTCTCTCCTGGTGATGGAGGCCGGGACGTAGACCGGTCTCTCCTGGTGATGGAGGCCGGGACCTGGACCGGTCTCTCCTGTTGATGGAGGCCGGGACGTAGACCGGTCTCTCCTGGTGATGGAGGCCGGGACGTAGACCGGTCTCTCCTGGTGATGGAGGCCGGGACCTGGACCGGTCTCTCCTGTTGATGGAGGCCGGGACCTAGACCGGTCTCTCCTGGTGATGGAGGCCGGGACCTAGACCGGTCTCTCCTCCCGGTGATGGAGGCCGGGACCTAGACCGGTCTCTCCTCCTGGTGATGGAGGCCGGGACCTAGACCGGTCTCTCCTCCCGGTGATGGAGGCCGGGACCTAGACCGGTCTCTCCTCCCGGTGATGGAGGCCGGGACCTAGACCGGTCTCTCCTCCCGGGACTTAGACCGGTCTCTCCTGGTGATGGAGGCCGGGACCTAGACCGGTCTCTCCTGGTGATGGAGGCCGGGACTTAGACCGGTCTCTCCTCCCGGTGATGGAGGCCGGGACCTAGACCGGTCTCTCCTGGTGATGGAGGCCGGGACCTAGACCGGTCTCTCCTCCTGGTGATGGAGGCCGGGACCTAGACCGGTCTCTCCTGGTGATGGAGGCCGGGACCTAGACCGGTCTCTCCTCCCGGGACCTAGACCGGTCTCTCCTGGTGATGGAGGCCGGGACCTAGACCGGTCTCTCCTGGTGATGGAGGCCGGGACCTAGACCGGTCTCTCCTCCTGGTGATGGAGGCCGGGACCTAGACCGGTCTCTCCTCTGGTGATGGAGGCCGGGACCTAGACCGGTCTCTCCTCCTGGTGATGGAGGCCGGGACCTGGACCGGTCTCTCCTCCTGGTGATGGAGGCCGGGACCTAGACCGGTCTCTCCTGGTGATGGAGGCCGGGACCTAGACCGGTCTCTCCACTGGTGATGGAGGCCGGGACTTAGACCGGTCTCTCCTGGTGATGGAGGCCGGGACCTAGACCGGTCTCTCCTGGTGATGGAGGCCGGGACCTGGACCGGTCTCTCCTCCTGGTGATGGAGGCCGGGACCTAGACCGGTCTCTCCTCCCGGTGATGGAGGCCGGGACCTAGACCGGTCTCTCCTGGTGATGGAGGCCGGGACCTAGACCGGTCTCTCCTCCTGGTGATGGAGGCCGGGACCTAGACCGGTTTCTCCTGGTGATGGAGGCCGGGACCTAGACCGGTCTCTCCTCCTGGGACCTAGACCGGTCTCTCCTGGTGATGGAGGCCGGGACCTAGACCGGTCTCTCCTGGTGATGGAGGCCGGGACCTAGACCGGTCTCTCCTCCCGGTGATGGAGGCCGGGACCTAGACCGGTCTCTCCTCCTGGTGATGGAGGCCGGGACCTAGACCGGTCTCTCCTCCTGGTGATGGAGGCCGGGACCTGGACCGGTCTCTCCTCCTGGTGATGGAGGCCGGGACCTAGACCGGTCTCTCCTGGTGATGGAGGCCGGGACCTAGACCGGTCTCTCCTGGTGATGGAGGCCGGGACCTAGACCGGTCTCTCCTGGTGATGGAGGTCGGGACCCAGACCGGTCTCTCCTGGTGATGGAGGCCGGGACCTAGACCGGTCTCTCCTGGTGATGGAGGTCGGGACCCAGACCGGTCTCTCCTGGTGATGGAGGCCGGGACCTGGACCGGTCTCTCCTCCTGGTGATGGAGGCCGGGACCTAGACCGGTCTCTCCTGGTGATGGAGGCCGGGACCTAGACCGGTCTCTCCTCCTGGTGATGGAGGCCGGGACCTAGACCGGTCTCTCCTCTGGTGATGGAGGCCGGGACTTAGACCGGTCTCTCCTGGTGATGGAGGCCGGGACCTAGACCGGTCTCTCCTCCTGGTGATGGAGGCCGGGACCTGGACCGGTCTCTCCTCCTGGTGATGGAGGCCGGGACCTAGACCGGTCTCTCCTCCAGGTGATGGAGGCCGGGACCTAGACCGGTCTCTCCTGGTGATGGAGGCCGGGACTTAGACCGGTCTCTCCTGGTGATGGAGGCCGGGACCTAGACCGGTCTCTCCTGGTGATGGAGGCCGGGACCTAGACCGGTCTCTCCTGGTGATGGAGGCCGGACCTAGACCGGTCTCTCCTGGTGATGGAGGCCGGGACCTGGACCGGTCTCTACTCCTGGTGATGGAGGCCGGGACCTAGACCGGTCTCTCCTCCTGGTGATGGAGGCCGGGACCTAGACCGGTCTCTCCTCCTGGTGATGGAGGCCGGGACCTAGACCAGTCTCTCCTCCTGGTGATGGAGGCCGGGACCTAGACCGGTCTCTCCTCCTGGTGATGGAGGCCGGGACCTGGACCGGTCTCTCCTCCTGGTGATGGAGGCCGGGACCTAGACCGGTCTCTCCTCCCGGTGATGGAGGCCGGGACCTAGACCGGTCTCTCCTCCTGGTGATGGAGGCCGGGACCTAGACCGGTCTCTCCTCCTGGTGATGGAGGCCGGGACCTAGACCGGTCTCTCCTCCTGGTGATGGAGGCCGGGACCTAGACCGGTCTCTCCTCCTGGTGATGGAGGCCGGGACCTAGACCGGTCTCTCCTCCCGGGACTTAGACCGGTCTCTCTTCCTGGTGATGGAGGCCGGGACCTAGACCGGTCTCTCCTCCCAGTGATGGAGGCTGAGACCTAGACCGGTCTCTCCTCCTGGTGATGGAGGCCGGGACCTAGACCTGTCTGTCCTGGTGATGGAGGCCGGGACCTAGACCGGTCTCTCCTCCCGGGACCTAGACCGGTCTCTCCTCCTGGTGATGGAGGCCGGGACCTAGACCGGTCTCTCCTTTGGTGATGGAGGCCGGGACCTAGACCGGTCTCTCCTCCTGGTGATGGAGGCCGGTACCCAGACCGGTCTCTCCTGGTGATGGAGGCCGGGACCTAGACCGGTCTCTCCTGGTGATGGAGGCCGGGACCTAGACCGGTCTCTCCTCCTGGTGATGGAGGCCGGGACCTAGACCGGTCTCTCCTCCTGGTGATGGAGGCCGGGACCTAGACCGGTCTCTCCCGGTGATGGAGGCCGGGACCTAGACCGGTCTCTCCTGGTGATGGAGGCCGGGACTTAGACCGGTCTCTCCTGGTGATGGAGGCCGGGACCTAGACCGGTCTCTCCTGGTGATGGAGGCCGGGACCTGGACCGGTCTCTCCTCCTGGTGATGGAGGCCGGGACCTAGACCGGTCTCTCCCGGTGATGGAGGCCGGGACCTAGACCGGTCTCTCCTGGTGATGGAGGCCGGGACCTGGACCGGTCTCTCCTCCTGGTGATGGAGGCCGGGACCTAGACCGGTCTCTCCTGGTGATGGAGGCCGGGACTTAGACCGGTCTCTCCTCCTGGTGATGGAGGCCGGGACCTAGACCGGTCTCTCCTCCTGGTGATGGAGGCCGGGACCTAGACCGGTCTCTCCTCCTGGTGATGGAGGCCGTGGACCTAGACCGGTCTCTCCTCTGGTGATGGAGGCCGGGACCTAGACCGGTCTCTCCTCCTGGTGATGGAGGCCGGGACCTGGACCGGTCTCTCCTCCTGGTCATGGAGGCCGGGACCTAGACCGGTCTCTCCTCCTGGTGATGGAGGCCGGGACCTAGACCGGTCTCTCCTCCTGGTGATGGAGGCCGGGACCTAGACCGGTCTCTCCTCTGGTGATGGAGGCCGGGACCTGGACCGGTCTCTCCTCCTGGGACTTAGACCGGTCTCTCCTCCCGGTGATGGAGGCCGGGACTTAGACCGGTCTCTCCTCTGGTGATGGAGGCCGGGACCTAGACCGGTCTCTCCTCCCGGGACCTAGAGGGGGCTTGCGCCTCAATGCCCCATAATACGGTTTGACGTACATGAACAAAAATCGCTACACACCTGTATCATGTCACAACTTAAAGAAAAGTCTCCTGGCGCCATGGCCGAAACCGAACAGGAAGTCGGCCATTTTGAACATTCTGAATTCATTGTGTAATTTTGGAGCAATATGAGCCATTCCTTCAAGAATTAATACGGCCCGAACCGTAACGTGCACCCAGGTGTGTTATACATCAAAATGTGCGTCTCTATCCTGCGACTACACGCATTACTTTTCTCTTTCAAAAGTGTTACCGTGGCGACGCTAGATGCCAAAAAGCACGCCCCCCTTCATCTGATTGGTCCATATTCGATAATTCCCCAAAAGTCACCATATTTTGCATGAAGGCAGGATTGGTGATAAATTTGATATTTCACGGTTTGTATTAATGGGCGTGGCAAAATGGCTCAACAGCGCTCCCCGGAAAACTTTGTGCCTCAAGCCCCACAATACGGTTTGATGTACATGCACGAAAATCGGTACACACCTGTATCATGTCGCAACTTAAAGAAAAGTCTCTGGCGCCATGGCCGAAACCAAACAGGATGTCGGCCATTTTGAATTGTGTAATTTTGGCGCAATTTATGCCATTCCTTCGGCAATTAATACGGCCCGAACCGTAACGTGCACCCAGGTGTGTTATACATCAAAATGTGCGTCTTCATCTTGCGACTACCCGCTTTACTTTTCTCTTTCAAAAGTGTTACTGTGACAACGCTATACGCGAAAAAGCCCGCCTTCCCTTCATCTGATTGGTCCATATTTGATAGTTCTCCAAAAGTCACCAAATTTTGCATGCAAGCCAGGCCTGGCGATAAATTTGATATTTCATGGTTTGCATTGCGTCTCTCCAGTGTTAGCGTCGCTCCATTGGTTACCCGTAAAATTCAGAATCCAATTTAAAATTGTATTACTTGCGTATAAAGCCCAAAACGGCTTAGCTCCGCATTATTTGCAAGACCTGATAGTGCCTTATGTTCCTGTCAGAGCTCTCCGTTCTCAGAGTGCAGGTTTACTTGTAGTTCCTAGAGTATCTAAATGTAGATTTGGAGGGCGGGCGTTCTGCTATCAGGCGCCACTACTATGGAACCAACTTCCAATCTGGGTTAAGGGGGCTAACACCACCTCCACCTTTAAAACTAAACTTAAAACATTTCTGTTTAGTAAAGCCTATAGTTAGTGTTTAGTAAACCTCTAGCTGGTGTTGGTAAATCTCTAGGTAGTGTAAACTTTAGTGTGTCAGAGTCGCTCCTGTGGTTTCTTGTGCTGGCCCCCCCCTTCTCCTCCCTTTTCTCTCTTTTGTCCATGTTGCAGCATCCTTTGCCGGACACCGGAACCTGCAGGTGGTCGTGGGTGGCTTGTAGCTTGCATTACGGAGCACAAGTCTTTCCCCGACCCTGCACCCCAACCTGGGACTTGCTGATTGGGCCGGAGCTTCGGGAGCTGCGTGCTGGCCTGCGGTCCCCACCCCTGGTCATCCCGTTGCTGCCCCCCCCTTCTCCTCCCTTTTCTCTCTTTTGTCCTGCAGGTGGCCATGGGTGGCTTGTAGCTTGCATTACGGAGCACAAGTCTTTTCCTGACCCTGCACCCCAACCTGGGACTTGCTGATTGGGCCGGAGCTTCGGGAGCTGTGTGCTGGCCTGCGGTCCCCACCCCCGGTCATCCCGTTGCTGCTTCCACCTGCCTGCTGTGCTGTTGCCGTCCCTGACCCACCAGTCTGGCCCTCGGCAGGAGGGTCCCCCCTGATGAGCCTGGTCCTGCTCAAGGTTTCTTCCCTCCTAAAGGGGAGTTTTTCCTTGCCACTGTTTGGCTTAAGGTTTTTCTCCCACTAGGGGAGTTTTTACCTGCCATTGTTTATGTAATAACTGCTCGGGGGTCATGTTCTGGGTATGGGTCTCTGTAAAGCGTCTAGAGACAACTCTGTTGTATTAAATTCAATTCAATTCAATTCAATTTTATTTATATAGCGTCTAATACAACAGAGTTGTATTAGACGCTATATAAATAAAATTGAATTGAAAAAAAAAAATTGAATTGAATTAATGGGCGTGGCCAAACGGCCCCCTAGAATACTTTTCTCTGCCATAACTTTTGAAAGGTTTGACATAAAGAATCGTGGGTGGTGTCATGGGACTCGGTATTGAGTCCTTGACCATAATTGGTGAAAATTAGCCCCGCCCCTTCTTCTGATTGGTTGTCCCTATTTTCTGCTATAACTTTTGAATGGTTTGACATAGAGAGTCGTGGGTGGTGTCATCAGATTCTGTATGGAGTCCTTGACCTTCATTGGCCTGAATTAGCCCCGCCCCTTCTTCTGGTTGGTTGTCCCGATTTTCTGCCATAACTTTTGGATGGTTTGACAAAGAGAGTCGTGGGTGGTGTCATTTCTGATATGCTTATGGGGGGCGGTGGCCGTGAGTGCGAGGGCCCGTTCATCGCTGCTTGCAGCTTTAACTTTTTTCTTGTTTTTCTTGAAATGAGGGCTTTTTTCCCCCTAAACGTTTTATCTGGTGATGGAGGCCGGGACCTAGACCGGTCTCTCCCGGTGATGGAGGCCGGGACCTAGACCGGTCTCTCCTGGTGATGGAGGCCGGGACTTAGACCGGTCTCTCCTGGTGATGGAGGCCGGGACCTAGACCGGTCTCTCCTCCTGGTGATGGAGGCCGGGACCTAGACCGGTCTCTCCTCCTGGTGATGGAGGCCGGGACCTAGACCGGTCTCTCCTCTGGTGATGGAGGCCGGGACCTGGACCGGTCTCTCCTCCTGGGACTTAGACCGGTCTCTCCTCCCGGTGATGGAGGCCGGGACTTAGACCGGTCTCTCCTCTGGTGATGGAGGCCGGGACCTAGACCGGTCTCTCCTCCCGGGACCTAGAGGGGGCTTGCGCCTCAATGCCCCATAATACGGTTTGACGTACATGAACAAAAATCGCTACACACCTGTATCATGTCACAACTTAAAGAAAAGTCTCCTGGCGCCATGGCCGAAACCGAACAGGAAGTCGGCCATTTTGAACATTCTGAATTAATTGTGTAATTTTGGAGCAATATGAGCCATTCCTTCAAGAATTAATACGGCCCGAACCGTAACGTGCACCCAGGTGTGTTATACATCAAAATGTGCGTCTCTATCCTGCGACTACACGCATTACTTTTCTCTTTCAAAAGTGTTACCGTGGCGACGCTAGATGCCAAAAAGCACGCCCCCCTTCATCTGATTGGTCCATATTCGATAATTCCCCAAAAGTCACCATATTTTGCATGAAAGGCAGGATTGGTGATAAATTTGATATTTCACGGTTTGTATTAATGGGCGTGGCAAAATGGCTCAACAGCGCTCCCCGGAAAACTTTGTGCCTCAAGCCCCACAATACGGTTTGATGTACATGCACGAAAATCGGTACACACCTGTATCATGTCGCAACTTAAAGAAAAGTCTCTGGCGCCATGGCCGAAACCAAACAGGATGTCGGCCATTTTGAATTGTGTAATTTTGGCGCAATTTATGCCATTCCTTCGGCAATTAATACGGCCCGAACCGTAACGTGCACCCAGGTGTGTTATACATCAAAATGTGCGTCTTCATCTTGCGACTACCCGCTTTACTTTTCTCTTTCAAAAGTGTTACTGTGACGACGCTATACGCGAAAAAGCCCGCCTTCCCTTCATCTGATTGGTCCATATTTGATAGTTCTCCAAAAGTCACCAAATTTTGCATGCAAGCCAGGCCTGGCGATAAATTTGATATTTCATGGTTTGCATTGCGTCTCTCCAGTGTTAGCGTCGCTCCATTGGTTACCCGTAAAATTCAGAATCCAATTTAAAATTGTATTACTTGCGTATAAAGCCCAAAACGGCTTAGCTCCGCATTATTTGCAAGACCTGATAGTGCCTTATGTTCCTGTCAGAGCTCTCCGTTCTCAGAGTGCAGGTTTACTTGTAGTTCCTAGAGTATCTAAATGTAGATTTGGAGGGCGGGCGTTCTGCTATCAGGCGCCACTACTATGGAACCAACTTCCAATCTGGGTTAAGGGGGCTGACACCACCTCCACCTTTAAAACTAAACTTAAAACATTTCTGTTTAGTAAAGCCTATAGTTAGTGTTTAGTAAACCTCTAGCTGGTGTTGGTAAATCTCTAGGTAGTGTAAACTTTAGTGTGTCAGAGTCGCTCCTGTGGTTTCTTGTGCTGGCCCCCCCCTTCTCCTCCCTTTTCTCTCTTTTGTCCATGTTGCAGCATCCTTTGCCGGACACCGGAACCTGCAGGTGGTCGTGGGTGGCTTGTAGCTTGCATTACGGAGCACAAGTCTTTCCCCGACCCTGCACCCCAACCTGGGACTTGCTGATTGGGCCGGAGCTTCGGGAGCTGCGTGCTGGCCTGCGGTCCCCACCCCTGGTCATCCCGTTGCTGCCCCCCCCTTCTCCTCCCTTTTCTCTCTTTTGTCCTGCAGGTGGCCATGGGTGGCTTGTAGCTTGCATTACGGAGCACAAGTCTTTTCCTGACCCTGCACCCCAACCTGGGACTTGCTGATTGGGCCGGAGCTTCGGGAGCTGTGTGCTGGCCTGCGGTCCCCACCCCCGGTCATCCCGTTGCTGCTTCCACCTGCCTGCTGTGCTGTTGCCGTCCCTGACCCACCAGTCTGGCCCTCGGCAGGAGGGTCCCCCCTGATGAGCCTGGTCCTGCTCAAGGTTTCTTCCCTCCTAAAGGGGAGTTTTTCCTTGCCACTGTTTGGCTTAAGGTTTTTCTCCCACTAGGGGAGTTTTTACCTGCCATTGTTTATGTAATAACTGCTCGGGGGTCATGTTCTGGGTATGGGTCTCTGTAAAGCGTCTAGAGACAACTCTGTTGTATTAAATTCAATTCAATTCAATTCAATTTTATTTATATAAATAAAATTGAATTGAAAAAAAAAAATTGAATTGAATTAATGGGCGTGGCCAAACGGCCCCCTAGAATACTTTTCTCTGCCATAACTTTTGAAAGGTTTGACATAAAGAATCGTGGGTGGTGTCATGGGACTCGGTATTGAGTCCTTGACCATAATTGGTGAAAATTAGCCCCGCCCCTTCTTCTGATTGGTTGTCCCTATTTTCTGCTATAACTTTTGAATGGTTTGACATAGAGAGTCGTGGGTGGTGTCATCAGATTCTGTATGGAGTCCTTGACCTTCATTGGCCTGAATTAGCCCCGCCCCTTCTTCTGATTGGTTGTCCCGATTTTCTGCCATAACTTTTGGATGGTTTGACAAAGAGAGTCGTGGGTGGTGTCATTTCTGATATGCTTATGGGGGGCGGTGGCCGTGAGTGCGAGGGCCCGTTCATCGCTGCTTGCAGCTTTAACTTTTTTCTTGTTTTTCTTGAAATGAGGGCTTTTTTCCCCCTAAACGTGCCCCAAAAATTAACCAAATTTTGCACGCAAGCCAGGCCTGGCGAAAAATTTGATATTAAATGGTTTGCATTAATGGGCGTGGCTAAATGGCTCAACAGCGCCCCCTAGAAAACTTTGTGCCTCAAGCCCCACAATACGGTTTGACGTACATGCACGAAAATCGGTACACACCTGTATCATGTCGCAACTTAAAGAAAAGTCTCTTGGCGCCATGGCCGAAACCGGACAGGAATTTTGAAATAATCGTGTAATTTTGCCGCATTATATGCCATTTCTTCGGCCGCTTCTTCGCCCGAACCGTAAAGTGCACCCAGGTGTGCATCAAAATGTGCGTCTCCATCCTGCGACGATGGGCATTACTTTTCTCAGTCAAAAGCGTTACCGTGGCGACGATAGACGCCAAAAAGCCCGCCCCCCCTTCTTCTGATTGGTCGATATCTGATATTTTCTGCCATAACTTTTGCATGGTTTGATATAGAGAGTCGTGGCTGGTGTCATCCGCTAAATGTCCACAAGTGCTTCCACTGCAGCCTGAACGTGCACAAGGGTGCGAGGGCCCGTTCATCGCTGCTTGCAGCTTTAATTTTTATTTGTTTTACTTGTTTTTCCAAGTTCCTTGTTAGGATGAATAATTGAAATCCACGCACTCTTTGTACATGATCTTCTGTAAGGTACACCCCACAGAAGGAAGTGATGAAGTTGTTCAGTCTACTCCAGAAATGCAGTTGATATAACCAGAGTTCATGTTAGGTGAGTGGCTATACTCCAACTCTGCAGCACTTTCACCAAACAATGCCACAGATGTTTCATTGAGATCTCAGGAAATTGCTGACTTAGCAAATAACTGACTCAGACTGGAAACATAGTTTAGAAAACTGTCCAAAAAGTGTCCAAAGAGTCTGCTCAAGGGGTTAGTTCGTCAGAAAAACCTCTGCTGGCTGAAATCTGAGTTGATACAGAAAGTGTGCGAATTCCATCTGCAGGATTTTCCTGTGCACAAACAACAGGAGGACTATTTTTTATTAAATTCAGTTTACTAGCGTCTGGTCAGACACTTAGCACTTATCTTCCTTATCTACATGCAAGTTCCCAAGACTTCAGATAAATCCTGTTTTTCTTCGCAACATGTATGCCAACATTGTTAAGTAAGCCACTGCCATGGCTTGTTAGAGCAGTTTGACACCGGGGGCTGTGGGACGGCTCTCAGGATGACACCATGACTGCATCCCATCAGAATGCCAATGCCCCTGGCCAGCTGAGTTCAGCTGCTTCCTGGGGATCAGGGTTTTCTCTCATGCGCCACTGAATGGGGATGGTGTGACAGCACTGAATTGGGTTCCTGTTTTTGTTCGTCAATCGAAAGTGATCTCCTTGCCAAGTTTCTGCCCACTTTTCACCTTTCTACCCACGAACACAGAACGAAAAGCAAAAGGAGAAATTAAAATGAGTGCGAGGCTGAGAAAATCCCCCCTGATCTTTGACGTTCCCCTCACAGACCACAGAAGGTTAGAAAAGGTTTTAGATGGAAAAGACACCTCTAAATGTCCAACGACAGAATTTGCTTGAGGGTTTTTCTCTTAAAGAGGAAGAACATTATTCTGATCAGCCAGAAACAAAAACAGACCAATTGTAACCCGACTAACGCCATCCAGTTCCAGACTGAGTTATCCATCACTTCCCCTTTAACATGCAATGTATTTCTGACGTCCTAGAATGAAGAACAGAACAGATATACAGTGTATTGTGAAGTTCTTTTCTGTAATGTTTTCTGTTATGCAATTAAAAAAACAAAAATGTCATACATACTGGATTCATTACAAATCAACTGAAATATTGCAAGCCTTTTATTATTTTAATATTGCTGATCATGGCTTACAGTTTAAGATTAAGATTCCCAGAATATTCTAATTTTTTTATATTTGAGTTTTCTTAAGCTGTAAGCCATGATTAAAATAATAAAAGGCTTGCAATATTTCAGTTGATTTGTAATGAGTCCAGAATGTATGACATTTTTGTTTTTTTAATTGCATTATAGAAAATTAAGGATTTTATCACAATATTCAAATTTTCTGAGACAGTCCTGTACAAATGTTGAATTTGCTTTTAACAACCCTCTGCTCAGAATGTGGCTGTGTGCAAAAAGATGACAAAAAACCATTGTGTAATTGGTGTCTGTGGTGTTATTTAGCATTTATAATTGACTATGTCAAATCATTTTACCAAACCAAATAAGTAAACAATAAAACAAAAAGGATTAAACTGTTCTGCAATGATTCTGCAGACAGTTTCCACATGAACTTCATTTAATTGGTCAGTCTATATCCATTTTTGAATTTTCGGCCTGCAAATCATTCTGAAAAGGGTTTTTATGGTTAATGACACACGTGAGATGAGCAGCCATGACATCCAGTCCCCCATGCATTGCATCAAGAACCAGTGTTCATTATAGTTGACACAAGTGCATGGACCATGGATTACTGTGGAAAACCTTTATGTAGCACAATGATATGACGCTACATTCATGAATGTCACGTAAAGGCAAAATATGTGGTGAGGTTGCACTGGACCACATGGTGTCACGTCTGGGGGTAAGGTGTGGACCCAAACGCAGGAGAGAGAGAGAGGCAGGAGGCAGGAGTTCTCAAAAAACAAAAGGATTTATTCCACAAAGGTAAAAACAAAAAGCACTGCTTGGCAGGATCTAAACTTAACATGAACGGGGATCAAAAATCAGGAGCACATGGAGGGAAGAACGGTACGGTCCGACAGGGAACAAGGGAATGACAAGACCAGATATACACAGGGGATAACGAGACATGACGAGGCACAGGTGCAGACACAATCAGGGCAGATGGGACACAGGCGGGGCAAAACAGAAACTGAAAAGCTGGGGGGAATATCAAACCTTGACACATGGAGGCAGGACATCAGAAGGAAGTTCATGTGTCAGCCCCTGGCATAAGACTTCTAAGCTGCTGAGTCGGGCTGTGTCCTGTAAGGGTTTGAGTTTATACACAGACCGTTTTGTATGTAACACAGATGCACGTCGGCACTTGAGGAAAGTAAACAACTAAACTGAACGCACCTCTCCGTCTCATCCTTTATATGTAAACTATAAAGTTTATGACGTTTACATAACAGGCTGTATCTGACATCATCACACTACAGGCCACCGATTGGTCGGGGGGTTGGAGTCAGACGTCTGAGTCAGGAGGAGGAAATCAGAGAAAGAGACTCTGACGGATTCTTGTATTTTATTCGACAGGCAATGGCAGCAAAAGTCTGTTTTGCGCTGCTCTGAGGGTCAGATGTTCATAAACCTGGTGCTGAGGAGAGAATTAAAAAGGGATCTAGACGGAGATAAGGAACGACCAGATCTACCAGGAGCTCTGTCTCTTCATAGCTACTAAATAATAATAATAATAATACATTTTATTTATATAGCGCTTTTCTGGGCACTCAAAGACGCTTTACATTAAAACAAAACACATAATACAAATTACAATTTACACAGGACAGTACAAAAGGACACAACATGAGACAGGACATTAATCACACATTAAAAGCAGTTCTGTAAAGGTGAGTTTTGAGATGGGATTTGAATGCTGGGAGGTCTGTACAGTCACGGATGTTTTTGGGGAGGGAGTTCCAGAGGGTGGGTGCAGCGATGGAGAAGGCCCTGTCGCCCCAGGTCCGGTGCTTGGTTCTGACTGGAAGGGACAGGAGGTTGGCGTCAGAGGAGCGGAGGCTGCGGGAGGGAGTGTAGCGGTGGAGCAGGTCGGTGAGGTAGCAGGGGGCCTGGTTGTGGAGGGCTTTGTGGGTGAGGAGAAGGATTTTGAAGTGGATCCGTTGAGGGATGGGGAGCCAGTGGAGCTTCTGGAGGACTGGGGTGATGTGGTCTCTGGAGCGGGTGTGGGTGAGCAGGCGGGCGGCAGAGTTTTGAATATATTGGAGTTTATTGAGGACCTTGGAAGTTGAACCGTAGAGGATGCTATTGCAGTAGTCGAGTCTTGAGGTGATGAAGGCGTGGATCAAGGTTTCAGCGGTAGAGAAGGAGAGTGATGGACGGAGACGGGCAATATTTTTCAGGTGGAAGAAAGCAGTCCTTGTGATGTGGTTGACATGGTGTTGGAAGGAGAGGTTACTGTCCAGGATAACTCCGAGGTTGCGGATGTGAGTGGAGGGAGACAGAATGGAGTTGTCCATGGTGAGGGTGAAGTTGTGAGCGGTTTTGGTGAGGGATTTTGGGCCGATGATGAGCATGTCCGATTTGTTGTAGTTGAGTTGGAGGAAGTTCGAGTGCATCCATGACTTGATTTCGGCGAGGCAGTTGGTCAGGGTAGAGTGGGTTGCAGAGGTGAGGGATTTGGTGGAGATGTACAGTTGGACGTCGTCGGCGTAGCAGTGGAAGTGGAGGCGGTGGCGGCGGATGATGTTGCCAAGGGGGAGCATGTAGAGGATGAAGAGTAGAGGACCAAGCACCGAACCCTGGGGGACGCCTTGTGACAGAGGGGCAGTGGAGGAGGAGCAGTTGTTGATGCTGATGAATTGATGTCTGTTGGTGAGATAGGATTTTAACCAGGAGAGGGCGGATCCGGTGATGTAGAGAGATGATTCCAGGCGGGAGAGGAGGATGGTGTGGCTGATGGTGTCGAAGGCTGCTGTGAGGTCCAGGAGAAGGAGAATGCTGAGGTTGCCGGAGTCGGAGGAGAGAAGGAGGTCATTGGTGACTTTGATGAGGGCTGTTTCTGTGCTGTGACGTGAGCGGAAACCAGATTGAAATGTTTCAAACAGATCATTGGAGGTGAGGTGGGTCTTGAGCTGAGTGGCGATGGCGCGTTCCAGAATTTTTGACAGGAAAGGGAGGTTGGAAATGGGCCGGAAGTTGTTCATGGTGTCAGGGTTGAGTCCAGGTTTTTTGAGGATGGGGGTGACAGCTGCCAGTTTGAGGGTGTCCGGGACTGATCCAGAGCTGAAGGAGGAGTTGACGATGTTGATGATGAGTGGGGAAATGGCTGGGAGACAGTTTTTTATAAATGTGGATGGGATGGGGTCCAGAGCACAGGAAGAGGTTTTCATGCCCATCATGACAGTGGAAAGAGACGCTGAAGACATGGGAGAGAAGTGAGACAGGGGCTGAGTGGTGGAGGGGGGGTAAACAGGTGGGGAGGTGGAGGGGGTGGAGGAGGTGGTCAGGTTACTGTATATGGTCTGGATTTTGGATTGAAAAAATGAGAGGAAGTCGTTGCACTTAGAGACTGTGAAGGAGTTGGAGATGTTGTCACTGGGTAGCGGCTCCAGCTGACTTTTCAGCAGTACTCTCATTGTTTAACTTGATATGGAACACAAGCCACAGATCCAGCAGCACATTTATCATTTCCTCCATGTTCTACATCTTTAGTGGTGTTGTACTAGTGGAAAAGTGCCAAAAATTAGATACCACCTCCCCCAACATGTCTAGAACATGACTAGTCACGTTCTGTGTTGTGAAACACAGTACGGTGACACCACTGTGGAACAACTAGCAGTGTAAATTGAACGTAAATATTTTGTATTTATTGATAGCAACAGTTTATCCTACTTGCCAATGAAGACTGTATTTAATTTCTCTATTTGCTTACAGATGTCTCCACTAGTGAAAGTGACATCAGTGTTGACCCTCGTTTTGGCTCTTATTTTATAGCACAATTTCATGGACTCCAGGTTTTTTTTTTTTTTACTGGAGAAGTTCCTGTTGGAGGTGAAATGCTCCATTTGCCCTCAGCGTTTGTGAATTCATCATCTTGCAACCCGAATGAGGTCACAGAGACATCACAATGTGACAGCGACTCATTCATCCAACATGTCTCAAAACCACTTTTGTCAGCAAAACACATGCAGGGTGTAACCAAACACATGACACAAGTTCTTTATTTGAAAATGGGCCACTTGGAGAACATGGGTGAAAGAATAAATTAACACACACAGGCAGAAGACTGTCTGAGCTACAGAGAACAGTGCATGAGTGAAAAATTGTTATCTACTCGGATTGTAGTACAAACTGTTGTGTTTTCTCTTTGTTTTGTGAATTTCAATTCAATTCAATTTCATTTGTATAGCGTCTAATACAACAGATGTTGTCTCTATACGCTTTCCAGAGGTTGAGAACATGAACATAAACCCCTGAGCAATTATTACATAAACATTGGCAGGTAAAAACTCCCCTAGTGGGAGAAAAGCCTTAAGCCAAACAGTGGCAAGAAAAACTCCCCTTTAGGAGGAAGAAACCTGGACCAGGACCTGGACCTGGACCTGGACCAGGACCTGGACCATAAGGGGGGACCCTCCTGCCGAGGGCCAGACTGGGGGGTCAGGGACGTCAGCAGCACACAGCAGGCAGGTGGAAGCAGCAACGGGATGACCAGAGGGGAGAGAAGAAGGGTGAGAGGCACCGCCCAGCGGATCATGTCGGTCCCCCCTGCAGCATAAGCCTATAGCAGCATATCTACCACCAAGCTATATTTGAGACTAACTATTATAGTCTTGTTCTATAGCTGCAACTATGACTACTATTCCCTTCCTCCTGGGGACCTCAACCCATTCCTTGGTCTCTCATTAGCCATGGCTCCAATTGGGATTCCCCCTAAAGCTCCAGATGTTGGAGATAACCATGACATTTGTTAAGTGTTTCTGTCTGGTTTTAAATCATGTCATAGCACAGAAATTGCTCTTCATAGAGTTTTTGATGACTCTTTCGGCTGTTGCTGCAGGGGATGGCAGGGAATGCAACCATTCTAGTGCTTTCAGACCAGTTTTCAGTGTTTAACACACTGGATCACAATATTTGGTTGTCAAGACTTGAGCCCCGGGTCAGCGTCAAAGAAACAGTTTTGAACTGGTTTAATTCCCAGACCTTTTCTGGGCACAATAGTGAATGTTCCTCCTCTGCAACTCCTCTACATGTTGTCTTTGGGGTCTGTTTGTAGGAAACACAATATTTACTTCCACTGATTTTTTATGATATGGGTTTCTTTGCCCATGAAGTCTGACAACAAAAGTCCACTACAACCTTTATCAAGCTGTCTTAGCGATCTTAAAACCTGGATGAATATGAACTGTCTTGATCTTAATGACAACAAGACGTAGGTCATTTGGTTTGGTTTATTCTGCCTTTCTGCTGCCACTCTTGGTCCTTTGGCTCCATGTAATTGCTCTGCGGTCAGAAATCTAGCATTTAATTTTGACAGCTCTTTCAAATTGGATAAACAGACCGGTAAATGCAGCTTTTTCCAACTATTGCCAAGATGAAAGATTGTCTCCCCTTATCTGACATGCAAACCGTTATTCACACTTTCATCACCCATCGTTTAGATGACTCCAGTGCACCGTACTGTGTATACATCAATTTTCATTTGCATTTAATTTCTGAACACAGCAACTTGTCTTTCCCCTGGCAAAAAAACGGTGACTAATTAATTCTGGTGATAGTATTTGTCCACTAGGTCTCTGAACACAAGGTGATTTTAAGTTTTAATTGTTGACTTTTAAAGTTTAATGGATTAGTTCCTTCTTTTCTATCAGTCTTCCTACACATCCACACCCCCACTAAATGCCTCAAGATCAAAATAAAAAACATACAGATGATTGGGCATATGCATTGGCAGATTCAAAGACGTGGGCTGATTTGCTTTGTAGTTGCACCTCTATTTTTATGTTCACGTCACTGATAAACTCACATTTCTTCCCCTTGGTTTTTGATTGTGAACAGAGAACTAGATTTGCTATACTGGTATTTCTATTTTACAGGTTGGTTATTCTTATTTGCTGTGTTTTTAAATTTAAATTATTGGCTTATTGTTTTTAATTATTGGACTGTAAAAGCACTTTGGTCAAAGTTGTTTTTAAATGTGTAATATAGATAAATGTGACCTTCAACTTGAGCTGTATTTGCGGTATTCATCCTTTTCTAGAGTATTATAGGCTTTTGGAGTAATGTAAGGTGGAAAGTCACTCTAGAGGAGCCAGAGACAGTGACTTGTCCACAATTTTGAAATTAGGCTGCAGCCTCCCTCAAAAATGTTGCCATTGATCAGAGATTAATACTAGATGAAAATAAGCATACGATGGAGATGTCCAAGATTCAAAATGAATGTTCCGCCAAAAAAAAAAAAAAGCTGTTGTGAATGTGCGCATGAATAATTAAATAGCTAGGTCCTGATTGGTTGTCAGTTCTGTGAATCAGCTGATTTACAGCAAAGTGGAGTTATGTGTCCAAGGTACGAATTTGCACTACTGACTAATATCAATGAAGCTGTTGGTGGTAACCCATGGAGGTCTCTGCTATTCAAGCTCATTGCGTGTTTCCGTCATTTAAGATGAACAATCACTCGTTTCTGCTGCTCTATTACTTCTGCAGATTTCATGGATGTCAGCAGGCATATTGTCTGATGTATGAAATCAAGTTCAATGTCAAGCTTAACCCCAGGTTAAACTTGAGCCGGTGCTAACTGATTCGGCATTGGTTCATAGTTTCTAGCGCAGGCTTGCCCTAAATCCTCCCCCGGTGATGCACCGGCTTCTGGTTGGCCAGGAAGTGTCATGGTTGGTCCTCCAGCCGTCAGTGGCTTTCCACATAGACATTTATACGTAGACGCCCCATTGAGCGCTGAGCCGTACGTCAACGTCGCCGCCATATTGGATGTTCAAGACTGCGCTGTAAACTAATACAAGTAAATGGACTTATTTTCATAAAGCGTCTTTCTACAAAGAAATGTACGTTTTACGTCTCATTTATTCATTCACACACGCACTAATATACTTGGGAAACAGTTAGGTAACAAATATAATATATTTAATTTTCTCAGACGGCAAAAATAAGAACTTTATTGATCCCACATAGGAGTAATTCATGTTATATCAGCTCACAAAAAATAAAGAAAAATCACAAATATAAGAAAAATAGAAAAACATATTTTCTCATCAACAAAACATATTTTACATAAACATATTTAACATTTTTCAAGTAACAAAATAACATATTTGAACCATTTTTCAGTTATTTTATTGTCTTAAAAAATGGTTCAAATGTTATTTTATTGTCTGAAAAATGGTTCAAATATGCTATTTTGTTATTTGAAAAATGTAAAATTTGTTTTGTTGATGAGAAAATATGTTTCTCTATTTTTCTTATTTTTGTGAGGGGGGATATATATTGTTTTTCGGCACTACCTTGTTCTCTATAGCTGATATAACATGAATTACTCCTATGTGGGAACAATAAAGTTCTTATTTTTGCCATCAGAAAATTAAATATATTATATTTGGTGCGTAATTGTTTCCCAAGTATATTAGTGCGTGTGTGAATGAATAAATGAGACGTAAAACGTAAATGTCTTTGTAGAAAGGCACTTTATGAAAATAAGTCCATTTACTTGTATTAGTTTACAGCGCAGTCTTGAACATCCAATATGGCGGCGCCGTTGACGTATCGCAGCAGCGGACAAAACCACTCGATGCGGCGTCTACGTATATATGTCTATGGTTTTCCACTCCACTCTCTCCTGCTCACTCCATCTGCCAGCCACGCCCACCTCGTCACTCACTCCTTTCACCTGCTCTCCCAGCTGCAGCCCCTCAGCAATCAGGACAGCATAAAAGCTCCTCACTCCAGCACTCTCACTGCCAGATCGTCACTGTTTGTAGATGCAAGACTTCCCAGCATTCCCTGTCTTGACCCCCCGTTGCCGACCCTGCCTGTTCCTGGATCCTGCCTTGTCTCCTGCTCTCCGTTGCCTGACCTTTTCTTCCGAACTTGACACCGATTGCTGCCTGATCCTTGTTTTGCATTCCTGCCTGCTCTTCGTCCCGGTTGAGGGTAATGTCCAAGACTGACTTCTACAAGGACACTTCTACGTATTTTTGTGTCAACTGTGCTGCAGCATCGGCGGTCTGATATTCTTGAGCTCAGCAGAAAGTGGGCTGGTGTTTTCCAAGTTTGTCCAGGCCAACACACAGTCAGAATACAGGGGGCCTGGGCATTGGGGCAGACCGGCGAGACAGATCAGGTAGCCGCCCTCGGGACCGGGTAGACAGATCAGGGGGCCATTCTCGAGGCGTCGGCTCGGGCCTGAACAGAGTCCCGGGCAGTGGCGTGACCTTGGACCTGGCTGAAGTGCGAGCAGGGTCCTTGGCCGGGGCCTGGGGGCCGGCTGAGGGGCAAGCCGTGTCTTGGGCAGGTGTCTGGGTGCCGGCTGAGGTGCATTCAGAACGCCCACTGGAACAGGTGCATCCAGGATCACCTCGGGAAGAGGGACAGGCTGGGGTACGTCCAGGACCACCCTTGAAACAGGGACAGGAGTGGATTGCCCTCACCCTTGTCTCTTTTGCCTGCACTGAGCCTGAACACTCTTGGGTCCACCGAAACCCAGACGCGTTCCCCAGAAGGGGGACTCCTCTTTCTTGAACCGTGGCATGTTACTCTGCCTCCCGGCGAAAAACTCCCAAAGGGTAATGTGCTCTCCTGCTGGGTCCATGCTGGCTGGTCCGTTCTGTCACAAGTTGGTATATGAGGACTCAAATGCAGAAGAGACCAGGAGGCAGGAGTTAAAAAAACAGGTGATTTAATATCAAAAAACAAACCAAAAGCACTGCTGAGCAGGGTTGACCAAAAAACACGAGAGCAGGGAGAAAAGCCTAACAGCAAACATGGAGGGATGAAACAGTACAGACCAGCAGGTAGCAAGGGAAAGACAAGACAAGCGGTGCGTCCGAACAGTATATACTCAAAAAGTATACTTTAGTTCGACAAACTTTTAAGTAAATATCAGTAGTATGCATTAATTCGGACGTACTACTCAGAGCACACACGGCACTTCCTGCCGTTGGGAGGGGGAGTTGTTACCATGGTAACAACTCCTCCAATGGCACTTTTACACTAGTACCTACTCAGCGCGCCACTACTCGCCACGCCCCCGTTTTGCGCTTTTACACTACGGGCCGAGGCGGGTGGAGGTGTGCCGAGTAGATACTTTTTCTGTACCTATTCTGCCGAGGTTCTAAGCGTCTTGAGTCGGCCCTGGATCTGACGTCATCACACTACAGGCCACCGATTGGTCGGGGGGTTCGGAGTCAGACGTTTGAATCAGGAAGCGGGAATCAGCGCAAGAGCGACTCGCGGCTCTTCATTTTATTCAACCAGCAATGGCAGCAAGTCTGTTTGGTATCCAACTCTGAGGTGCAGATGTTCCTAAACCTGGTGCTGAGGAGAGAATTAAAAAGGGATCTAGATGGGAGATTTGGAACGACCAGATCTACCAGGCGCTCGGTCACTCACGGCTCCCAGCTGATTTCTCAACAGTGCCGACACAAACAAAATTTTTTAAAAAGCGTTGCCGCTTGAAGCTTCTTTCACTCTCATTTTTTAACTTGATATGGAACACAAGCCACAGACCCAGCAGCACATCTATCATCTCCTCCAGGTTCTACATCTTTAGCGTTGTTGTCTTCTCCGTTTAGATCACACAATCAAATACGTCACAGCAGCTTCACTCCAACCTCCTACTTCTGATCTGGATGTTGAAAAACAAACGAGGACGAGGCGAGTGGAGGTAAGACGAGGCGTGACGAGTCGAGTTGCGCTGAGTAGGTACTAGTTTAAAAGCGCCAAAACACAGCTGCATTGCATTGTGGGAAGTTTCTGCTTAGCTAGTGTCCATCAATCCATACTAATACATTTCTCCAGAATGAGTATGGATAGCGCAAACTATTGAGTACGTACTAATGTTTCGGACGCACTAAAAAATCTCACATACTTTTTTTGCATACTCATTAGAGTAGAAGAATGCAATTTCGGACGCAGCCCAGATATACACAGAAGGGTAACGAGACATAGGTGCAGACAATCAGGGCAGATGGGAACCAGGGAAGTCAAGACAAAACTGAAACACAAAGACACGTTTTCAAAATAAAACTGGAACCGAAACAAACTGTGACAGAAACAAGATCTCAGCAGCCCTCCGGAGATGGCGCTGTAGTCTCTGAGTGTGTCACGGTGGTGATAAAGCCTTGCTCTCATAAGTCTGAATGCTGTTTGATAAGCTGAGTCTGTTTCAGACAGACAGAGTCAACTGAAACAGGTAAGGGAAGTAAGCAGTGATGCAGATGGACTCAGGGTGACTTTTGCCTCTTATATACCTTCAATAAAAGTAGGGAAAATTTCAGTTTTAACATATGAACACAACATTTTTTTTGAGGGATGGGGGGGTAACAAGAAATGAATGAAGCACACCCAGATTGATGGCTCATCCTATGGCAACATTTTTACACATCAGTCTTCCCAGTACTCTGCTTTTCTTGGCCAGCTTTGCAGGGAAGAGTGCAGCGGTATGACGCACACGCAGACCAGGGGTGAGTTCTGGGTTTACGGCGCTGGCTGGGTGTATTGGGGTGGTAACATACAGCTCAGGGTTTGCTATTATTTCAGCTTCCTGTCTGGCAGAGCTGTGAGAGAGCTGTGAACACTTGCTGCTTGGCTGTCACGTCTGAGCCTGATAAGTACCACAACAGTCCTGCAACTCTGCCTGGATCTACTGTTAAGACAGGGGCCTCATGTTCCAAAGTTGTGTCGATTTCTTCTTAAACTCTTGTGCAGAAATCTTTCAAGTTTTCTCTGAGCATCACAATCAAGGTGAAATTGAGGAGACGCAGATAAGAATGATCCAGAGAGACTGGAACAGGGAAAGTAAAACCAGAAACATACGTTCAAACTAAAACAGGAAGTAAATAGACCAAACAGTCCTCAGTAAAAGAATCAAGAAATGTAAGAAAACCTACAAAATACAAAATGTGAACCCAAAATAATAGCAAAACAACAAAAGAACACAGAAGTCATAAGAAAATAACACAGGGATGCCAGCAAAAACCCTGCATCCTTACCAGGGATTCACATCGAAAGCGGCAAAAATGGCCTGTGCTCGCCAGCGCACTAGCATCACACCGCTCACCAACACTTGCCGTCGCTAGCAGGCGCTTGCAGTGGGCGGGCTTCCAAGCTGTGCTTTCGAAGGGACAAAAGTGTATATACACATGTGGCAGCACGAAGAGGTAGTTTTGGTTACAGCAATATTTTAAAAGGATTTTTAATGTGGCCAGACAATGCCACCCTGGGAGTTTCACCCAGGGAATTTAAAGTAACGAGTTCAGTAGAAAAAGGCACTCAGGTCCGTCACAAAGTGAGGCAGAGACAGTCGTTCAATTATACAAAAATAGGTTTGTTTTATTATTCACAATTTTTTCTGTAAAAATGATCAATTAAAATAAGTCATTCACTAGGGGAGGGATTTTAAAAAGGGGACCAATCAGGGCTGAGACTTTCTGGTGTGGATGGGTCAACTAAGATGGGATTCCTAAAACACCACACGTGCAATAAAATAAATAAAGTGAAAAACTTAAACACAGCACACAACAAAAGGAAGGGGCACCACCACCGGACACCAATCCACCACCGTCGGCTCAGCACCTGAGAGGGGGGAGACCAGAGGACAGTTAGGGAACAAATTAACACAAAAAGAAAGGAATAAACTTAAATTAAACGTAATTAGGCTCAACAATGACTTATTGGCCACCCAAAATATACAAAATCACAAATACCTCAAAAGGAATATAAATAACTGAAACTAAACAAACTATAAATTCCTGAATGAAAGAAAATACAAATAAACAGAACCAACAAACACACAAAACCACAACCAATAAACCCAATTCCCACACTGTTCTCTCTCACACATACACACACACACACACACACACACACACACACACACACAGACACTAAAACGTGGCTGAACAGCAAACAGCGTGCAGAGCAGCAATACGCCCAGCCAGCCAACAGTCAAGCCAGACAGAGCGAACAGGGCGGGGTCGGCCGTGGCAGCGGTGGTTAGCTCGAGCAAGCAGCAGACGCAAGCAGTCATGCAGCAGCAAAACGGCGTCTGAACGTCACGGAGCTCGGGGGGGTGCAGGCAGGCGGAAGCAGCAACAGCAGACATCCACGTAGGCAGGTGGAAGCAGCAACGGGATGACCGGGGATGGGGGGGGGGGGGGCGGTAACACAGGCCAGAACGCAGCTCCCGATGCTCCAGCCTGCAAACATGCACAAAAGAGAAAAAAAGGGGGGCCGGCACAAGAAACTGCAGGAACGATGAACAAAGATGATAGCTATGAGATATTTATAATAAATAAAAATGGTAATGGAGAAGAGAGGCAGGGAAAAGGAGAGGAGAAGAAGGGTGAGAGGCACCGCCCAGCGGATCATGTCGGTGCCCCCCTGCAGCATAAGCCTATAGCAGCATATCTACCGCGAAGCTATATTTGAGACTAACTATTATAGTCTTGTTCTATAGCTGCAACTATGACTACTGACTCTAACACACTAGAGTTTACACTACCAAGAGATTTACCAACACCAGCTAGAGGTTTACTAAACACTAACTATAGGCTTTACTAAACAGAAAGGTTTTAAGTTTAGTTTTAAAGGTGGAGGTGGTGTCAGCCTCCTTAACCCAGATTGGAAGTTGGTTCCAAAGTAATGGTGCCTGATAGCAGAACGCCCGCCCTCTAAATCTACATTTAGATACTCTAGGAACTACGAGTAAACCTGCACCCTGGGAGCGGAGAGCTCTGCCAGGAACATAAGGCACTATCAAATCTTGTAAATACTGCGGAGCTAAGCCGTTTTGGGCTTTATATGCAAGTAATACAATTTTTAATTAGGGCCCGAGCACTTGCAGTGCGAAGGCCCTATTGTATTTGCAGGAATTTTTATTATTATTTTTCTTCTGACAAAGTGATGGCCTTTTTGGCCCCCTTAACATGCCCAAAAAGTCACCAAATTTTGCACCCAAGTCAGGCCTGGCGAAAAATTTGATATTTCATGGTTTGCATTAATGGGCGTGGCAAAATGGCTCAACAGCGCCCCCTTGAAAACTTTGTGCCTCAAGCCCCACGATACGGTTTGACGTACATGCACGAAAATCGGTACACACCTGTATCATGGGACAACTTAAAGAAAAGTCTCTTGCCGTCATGCCCGAAACCGAACAGGAAGTCGGCCATTTTGAATTAATCGTGTCATTTTGGCGAAATTTATGCCATTCCTTCGGCAGTTAATTCAGCCCGAACCGTAACGTGCACCCAGGTGTATTATACATCAAAATGTGCGTCTCCCTCCTGCGACCGCACGCATTACTTTTCTCTTTCAAAAGCGTTACCGTGGCGACGCTAGACGCCAAAAAGCGCGCCCACCCTTCATCTGATTGGTTCAGACAGAAAAAACTTTGCGCCTCAAGCCCCATAATACGGTTTGATGTACATGAACGAAAATTGGTACACTCCTGTATCATGTTGCAACTAAAAGAAAAGTCTCTTGGCGCCATGGCCGAAACCGAACAGGAAGTCGGCCATTTTGAACATTCTGAATTAATTGCGTAATTTTGGAGCAATATATGCCATTCCTTCGAGAGTTAATTCAGCCCGAACCGTATTGTGAACCCAGATGTGTTATACATCAAAATGTGCGTCTCCATCCTGCGACTACACGCATTACTTTTCTCTTTCAAAAGTGTTACCGTGGCGACGCTAGAACCCAACAAGCGCACCCCCCCTTCATCTGATTGGTCCATATTTGATAGTTCCCCAAAAGGCACCAAATTTGGCATGCAAGCCAGGCCTGGCGATAAATTTGATATTTCATGGTTTGCATTAATGGGCGTGGCAAAATGGCTCAACAGCGCCCCCCGGAAAACTTTGTGCCTCAAGCCCCACAATACGGTTTGACGTACATGCACGAAAATCGCTACACACCTGTATCATGGCACAACTTAAAGAAAAGTCTCTTGGAGCCATGGCCGAAACCGAACAGGATGTCGGCCATTTTGAATAAATTGTGTCATTTTGGCGAAATTTATGCCATTCCTTCGGCAGTTAATTCAGCCCGAACCGTAACGTGCACCCAGGTGTGTTATACATCAAAATGTGCGTCTACATCCTGCGACTACACGCATTACTTTTCTCTTTCAAAAGTGTTACCGTGGCGACGCTAGACGCCAAAAGGCGCGCCCCCCCTTCATGTGATTGGTCCATATTTGATAGTTCTCCAAAAGTCACCAAATTTTGCATGCAAGCCAGACTTGGCAATAAATTTGATATTTCATGGTTTGCATTAATGGGCGTGGCCTAACGGCTCAACAGCGCCCCCTAGAATACTTTTATCTGCCATAACTTTTGAATGGTTTGACATAGGAAGTTGTGGGTGGTGTCATGGGACTCTGTAATGAGTCCTTAAGCTTCGTTGGCCTTAATTAGCCCCGCCCCTTCTTCTGATTGGTTGTCCCGATTTTCTGCTATAACATTGGAATGGTTTGACATAGAGAGTCCTGGGTGGTGTCATCAGATTCTTTATGGAGTCCTTGACCTTCATTGGCCAGAATTAGCCCCGCCCCTTCTTCTGATTGGTTGTCCCTTTTTTCTGCTATAACTTTTTAATGGTTTGACATAGGGAGTCGTGGGTGGTATCATGGGACTCTGTAAAGAGTTCTTAAGCTTCGTTGGCCTTAATTAGCCCCGCCCCTTCTTCTGATTGGTTGTCCCGATTTTCTGCTATAACATTTTAATTGTTTGACATAGGAAGTCGTGGGTGGTGTCATCAGATTCTGTATGGAGTCCTTGACCTTCATTGGCCTGAATTAGCCCCGCCCCTTCTTCTGATTGGTTGTCCCTTTTTTCTGCTATAACTTTTGAATGGTTTGACATAGGAAGTTGTGGGTGGTGTCATTTCTGATATGCTTAAGGGGGGCGGTGGCCGTGAGTGCGAGGGCCCGTTCATCGCTGCTTGCAGCTTTAATTATTATTATTATTTTCCTGACAAAGTGAAGGCCTTTTTGCCCCCCTTAACATGCCCAAAAAGTCACCAAATTTTGCATCCTAGTCAGGCCTGGCGAAAAATTTGATATTTAAAGGTTTGCATTAATGGGCGTGGCAAAATGGCTCAGCAGCGCCCCCTTGAAAACTTTGTGCCTCAAGCCCCACAATACGGTTTGACGTACATGCACGAAAATCGGTACACACCTGTATCATGGGACAACTTAAACAAAAGTCTCTGGGCGTCATGTCGAGAAACCGAACAGGAAGTCGGCCATTTTGAATTAGTCGTGTCATTTTGGCGAAATTTATGCCATTCCTTCGAAAGTTAATTCAGCCCGAACCGTAACGTGCCCCCAAGTGTGTTATACATCAAAATGTGCGTCTCCATCCTGCGACAACACGCATTACTTTTCTCTTTCAAAAGCGTTACCGTGGCGACGCTAGACGCCAAAAAGCGCGCCCACCCTTCATCTGATTGGTTCGACAGAAAAAACTTTGTGCCTCAAGCCCCATAATACGGTTTGACGTACATGAACGAAAATCGGTACACACCTGTATCATGTCGCAACTAAAAGAAAAGTCTCTTGGTGCCATGGCCGAAACCAAACAGGAAGTCGGCCATTTTGAACATTCTGAATTAATTGCGTAATTTTGGAGCAATATATGCCATTCCTTCGAGAGTTAATTCAGCCCGAACCGTATCGTGAACCCAGATGTGTTATACATCAAAATGTGCGTCTCCATCCTGCGACTACACGCATTACTTTTCTCTTTCAAAAGTGTTACCGTGGCGACGCTAGACGCCAACAAGCGCACCCCCCCTTCATCTGTTTGGTCCATATTTGATAGTTCCCCAAAAGGCACCAAATTTGGCATGCAAGCCAGGCCTGGCGATAAATTTGATATTTCATGGTTTGCATTAATGGGGGTGGCAAAATGGCTCAACAGCGCCCCCCGGAAAACTTTGTGCCTCAAGCCCCACAATACGGTTTGACGTACATGCACGAAAATCGCTACACACCTGTATCATGGCACAACTTAAAGAAAAGTCTCTTGGAGCCATGGCCGAAACCGAACAAGATGTCGGCCATTTTGAATACATTGTGTCATTTTGGCGAAATTTATGCCATTCCTTCGGCAGTTAATTCAGCCCGAACCGTAACGTGCCCCCAGGTGTGTTATACATCAAAATGTGCGTCTACATCCTGCGACACCACGCATTACTTTTCTCTTTCAAAAGTGTTACCGTGGCGACGCTAGACGCCAAAAGGCGCGCCCCCCCTTCATGTGATTGGTCCATATTTGATAGTTCTCCAAAAGTCACCAAATTTTGCATGCAAGCCAGACTTGGCGATACATTTGATATTTCATGGTTTGCATTAATGGGCGTGGCCTAACGGCTCAACAGTGCCCCCTAGAATACTTTTCTCTGCCATAACTTTGGAATGGTTTGACATAGAGAGTCGTGGCTGGTGTCATCAGATTCTGTATGGAGTCCTTGACCTTCATTGGCCTGAATTAGCCCCGCCCCTTCTTCTGATTGGTTGTCCCTTTTTTCTGCTATAACTTTTGAATGGTTTGACATAGGAAGTCATGGGTGGTATCATGGGACTCTGTAATGAGTTCTTAAGCTTCGTTGGCCTTAATTAGCCCCGCCCCTTCTTTTGATTGGTTGTCCCGATTTTCTGCTATAACTTTGGAATGATTTGACATAGAGAGTCCTGGGTGGTGTCATAAGATTCTGTATGGAGTCCTTGACCTTCATTGGCCTGAATTAGCCCCGCCCCTTCTTGTCATTGGTTGTCTCTTTTTTCTGCTATAACATTTTAATTGTTTGACATAGGAAGTCGTGGGTCGTGTCATGGGACTCTGTAATGAGTCCTCAAGCTTCGTTGGCCTTAATTAGCCCCGCCCCTTCTTCTGATTGGTTGTCCCTTTTCTCTGCCATAACTTTTGAATGGTTTGACATAGAGAGTCGTGGGTGGTGTCATGGGACTCTGTAATGAGTCCTTAAGCTTCGTTGGCCATAATTAGCCCCGCCCCTTCTTCTGATTGGTTGTCCCTTTTTTCTGCTATAACTTTTCAATGGTTTGACATAGGAAGTCGTGGGTGGTGTCATTTCTGATACTTATGGGGGGCGGTGGCCGTGAGTGCGAGGGCCCGTTCATTGCTGCTTGCAGCTTTAATTGAATTTGGAATTTTACAGGTAGCCAATGGAGCGACGCTAACACTGGAGAGACGTGGTCTCTCCTGCTGATTCCTGTCAGCACTCGTGCTCCTGCATTCTGGATCAGCTGGAGCCTATTCAGCAAATTACTTGGACATCCTGCTAACAACACATTACAGTAATCCAGTCTAGAAGATACAAACGCATTAACTAGTTTTTCTGCATCACTCTGAGAGAGGATTTTCCTAATTTTTGCAATATTACGGAGATGGAAAAACGCTATTTTACAAACCTGATTAACATATGGTTTAAACGACAAATCCTGATCGAAGACAACACCAAGGTTTCTCACAGTTGCACTGGAAGCCATCGCAACACCATCTAGTCCCTTCCTAAGATGCTCTGGACCAAGAATGATAACCTCTGTTTTATCTGAATTTAGAAGCAAGACATTTCTGGACATCCAGTCCTTGATGTCCCTAAGACATGCCTGAAGTTTAACCAACGGTTCTGTCTCATCCGGCTTCATAGACAAATAGAGCTGCGTATCATCAGCATAGCAATGAAAGTGTATGCCGTGATTCTGGATTATACTTCCCAACGGTTGCATGTATAAACTGAACAAGATTGGCCCTAGCACTGAACCCTGCGGAACACCATAACAGACCCTTGACTGTTCTGAAGAAGCCTCATGTACATGAACAAACTGGAACCTGTCAGATAGATATGATTTAAACCAACGTAGAGCTGTCCCTTTAATGTACAGAACGGTACAAGCAGTGAGCAGCATGCAGCCAGCAGCAACACCCAAGCGAGCCTCTACACCCAGGGGCGGAAGTGACGGACGTCAGGTGACAACGAAGCCCGGCCTCCGGGAGCAAGAGAAAGACAGGTATTGCAACCCCCCTTTTATACCGTCACTGCCCACTAGAAGTGACGTCACAGGACCGAGGACTGTGTCCTGCTACACACATATCTTTATATATAGCGTGCTCTTTCACCATGGGTCACAGTTTGGGAAGTCTTCTTTATATTTCAGCAGTGCATTAGCTGAGGAAGCGCAGGGCCCGTCGCCGTCGGTCCATCTGGCAAGTGCTGCGAACCCGGCAACGGGGAATTTCATTGTCTGATAGTTGTATTGTGTTGATTATGTCGTCAGATAGATATCCTAAGGTTTCTTTTGACACCAGACAAAGTTCCGACTGCTTACCTTCCGTTCTGAGAGTTTCGGCGGATCTCCCGCCTTCCTCAGAGTGTCACGTGATGGGAAGTGACAACGTCCTTATCAGGTGTTGTTACTATACTGTCTTCCCGCCGCTCCAAGATGCTGGTCCATGTGAGAGAGCATGTATGCTCCCTCATCCCTGGTCATCGTATGTTGTCCTTGTTTCCTTATTTCTATGGCCTCCATGATCCAGCGCTGGTGTCTGTTATCCTCAGTGCGGATGATTCTGGCTTTGTCCCAGTTCATGATATGATTTTCCCTTTTACAATGGTCTGTTATGGCTGACTCTTGTAATGCCTTCTCTTTTATTCAAGATTCAAGATTATCTTTATTGTCATTGTAACAAGTGCAACGAAAGGTAGGGTGCAGGCCTTCAGTACAAAAAAAAAAAAACCAGTGCAATATTAACAATAATTAAAGCTGCAAGCAGCGATGAACGGGCCCTCGCACTCACGGCCACCGCCCCCCATAAGCATATCAGAAAAGACACCACCCACGACTTCCTATGTCAAACCATTCAAAAGTTATAGCAGAAAAAAGGGACAACCAATCAGAAGAAGGGGCGGGGCTAATTCAGGCCAATGAAGGTCAAGGACTCCATAAAGAATCTGATGACCCCACCCACGACTCCCTATGTCAAACCATTCCAAAGTTATAGCAGAAAATCGGGACAACCAATCAGAAGAAGGGGCGGGGCTAATTAAGGCCAACGAAGCTTAAGAACTCAGTACAAAGTCCCATGACACCACCCACGACTTCCTATGTCAAACCATTAAAAAGTTATAGCAGAAAAAAGGGACAACCAATCAGAAGAAGAGGCGGGGCTAATTCTGGCCAATGAAGGTCAAGGACTCCATAAAGAATCTGATGACACCACCCACGACTCTCTATGTCAAACCATTCCAATGTTATAGCAGGAAATCGGGACAACCAATCAGAAGAAGGGGCGGGGCTAATTAAGGCCAACGAAGCTTAAGGACTCATTACAGAGTCCCATGACACCACCCACGACTTCCTATGTCAAACCATTCAAAAGTTATGGCAGATAAAAGTATTCTAGGGGGCGCTGTTGAGCCGTTAGGCCACGCCCATTAATGCAAACCATGAAATATCAAATTTATCGCCAAGTCTGGCTTGCATGCAAAATTTGGTGACTTTTGGAGAACTATCAAATATGGACCAATCACATGAAGGGGGGGGCGCGCCTTTTGGTGTCTAGCGTCGCCACAGTAACACTTTTGAAAGAGAAAAGTAATGCGTGGTGTCGCAGGATGTAGACGCACATTTTGATGTATAACACACCTGGGTGCACGTTACGGTTCGGGCTGAATTAACTGCCGAAGGAATGGCATAAATTTCGCCAAAATGACACAATTTATTCAAAATGGCCGACTTCCTGTTCGGTTTCGGCCATGGCGCCAAGAGACTTTTCTTTTAGTTGTGACATGATACAGGTGTGTAGCGATTTTCGTGCATGTACGTCAAACCGTATTGTGGGGCTTGAGGCACAAAGTTTTCCGGGGGGCGCTGTTGAGCCATTTTGCCACGCCCATTAATGCAAACCATGAAAGATCAAATTTATCGCCAGGCCTGGCTTGCATGCCAAATTTGGTGCCTTTTGGGGAACTATCAAATATGGACCAATCAGATGAAGGGGGGGTCCGCTTGTTGGCGTCTAGCGTCGCCACGGTAACACTTTTGAAAGAGAAAAGTAATGCGTGTAGTCGCAGGATGGAGACGCACATTTTGATGTATAACACATCTGGGTTCACGATACAGTTCGGGCCGTATTAATGGTCGAAAGAATGGCATAAATTGCGCCAAAATTACACAATTAATTCAAAATGGCCGACTTCTTGTTCGGTTTTGGCCATGGCGCCAGGAGACTTTTCTTTAAGTTGGGACATGATACAGGTGTGTAGCGATTTTCGTACATGTACGTCAAACCGTATTGTGGGGCTTGAGGCACAAAGTTTTCCGGGGGGCGCTGTTGAGCCATTTTGCCACGCCCATTAAAGGAGCTTGAGGCCGGATTGTGGCAGGATTTATGAAAAAAATCCGTATACATTTTAAGTTTTCTAGTAATAATGTCAGATGAAGCGTTCCAAATCAAAAACAATGAGCCCTCTAGTGTATCTCTCCGTTGACTTGAACAGGCTGTGTGCTGCAAAATGTGCTGCAATTCGGTCCCGAATTTCCCGCGCTGTCCTGCGGATGTGACGTCACATGACGCTGCATGCGCGTTCTCCCCGTTCTCCCGTGCCGGCTTCACTGTTGGCTGCAGTACCCCCGACGGCCGTCGTGGTGAAGGGTGGCGCTAGAGAGTCTCATTTCTTAAAAGGAGCCTCAAGCTCCTTTAATACAAACCATGAAATATCAAATTTATCGCCAGGCCTGCCATGCATTCAAAATATGGTGACTTTTGGGGAACTATCAAATATGGACCAATCAGATGAAGGGGGGCGCGCTTTTTGGCGTCTAGCGTCGCCACGGTAACACTTTTGAAAGAGAAAAGTAATGCGCGTAGTCGCATGATAGAGACGCACATTTTGATGTATAACACACCTGGGTGCACGTTACGGTTCGGGCCGTATTAATTCTCGAAGGAATGACTCATATTGCTCCAAAATTACGCGATTAATTCAGAATGTTCAAAATGGCCGACTTCCTGTTCGGGTTCGGCCATGGCGCCAAGAGACTTTTCTTTAAGTTTCGACATGATACAGGTGTGTACCGATTTTCGTTCATGTACGTCAAACCGTATTATGGAGCTTGAGGCGCAAAGTTATTTCTGTCTGAACCAACCAGATGAAGGGTGGGCGTGCTTTTTGGCGTCTAGCGTCGCCACGGTAACGCTTTTGAAAGAGAAAAGTAATGCGTGTTGTCGCAGGATGGAGACGCACATTTTGATGTATAAAACACCTGGGTGCACGTTACGGTTCGGGCCGTATTAACTGCCGAAGGAATGGCATAAATTGCGCCAAAGTGACACGATTAATTCAAAATGGCCGACATCCTGTTCGGTTTCGGCCATGTCGTCAAGAGACTTTTCTTTAAGTTGTGTACTGATACAGGTGTGTACCGATTTTCGTGCATGTACGTCAAACCGTATTGTGGGGCTTGAGGCACAAAGTTTTCCCGGGGGGCGCTGTTGAGCCATTTTGCCACGCTCATTAATGCAAACCATTAAATATCAAATTTATCACCAGGCCTGGCTTGCATTCAAAATTTGGTGACTTTTGGAGAACTATCAAATATGGACCAATCAGATGAAGGGGGGCACGCTTTTTGGCGTCTAGCGTCGCCACGGTAACACTTTTGAAAGAGAAAAGTAATGCGCGTAGTTGCAAGATGAAGACGCTCTATTTGATGTATAACACACCTGGGTGCACGTTACGGTTCGGGCAGTATTAATTGCCGAAGGAATGGCATAAATTGCGCCAAAATTACACAATTAATTCAAAATGGCTGACTTCCTGTTCGGGTTCGGCCATGGCGCCAAGAGACTTTTCTTTAAGTTGCGACATGATACAGGTGTGTACCGATTTTCGTTCATGTACGTCACACCGTATTCTGGGGCTTGAGGCGCAAAGTTTTTTCTGTCTGAACCAACCAGATGAAGGGTGGGCGCGCTTTTTGGTGTCTAGCGTCGCCACGGTAATGCTTTTGAAAGAGAAAAGTAATGCGTGTTGTCGCAGGATGGAGACGCACATTTTGATGTATAACACACTTGGGGGCACGTTACGGTTCGGGCCGTATTAACTGCCGAAGGAATGGCATAAATTGCGCCAAAGTGACACGATTAATTCAAAATGGCTGACTTCCTGTTTGGTTTCGGCCATGTCGCCAAGAGACTTTTCTTTAAGTTGTGTACTGATACAGGTGTGTAGCGATTTTCGTGCATGTACGTCAAACCGTATTGTGGGGCTTGAGGCACAAAGTTTTCCGGGGGGCGCTGTTGAGCCATTTTGCCACGGCCATTAATGTAAACCATTAAATATCAAATTTTTCGCCAGGCCTGACTTGCATGCAAAATTTGGTTACTTTTTGGGCACGTTTAGGGGGGCAAAAAGGCCCTCCTTTCGTCAGAAGAAAGAAAGAAAGAAAGAAAGAAAGAAAGAAAGAAAGAAAGAAAGAAAGAAAGAAAGAAAGAAAGAAAGAAAGAAAGAAAGAAAGAAAGAAAGAAAGAAAGAAAGAAAGAAAGAAAGAAAGAAAAAAAAATTCCTACAGATACAATAGGGCCTTCGCACTGAAGGTGCTCGGGCCCTAAATATATAAAACAACATAAAAAAAAAATATATATATATATATATAAAAACAACAATATAAAAACAATATACAGACTTAAAGAATGTTTGAAGCATTTATGGCTCTGACAGCGGTTGGGAAAAAACTGTTTTTCAGTCTGTTTGTCCTGGATTTGATGGCCCTGTAGCGTCTTCCTGACGGCAGAGTCTCAAACAGGTAGTGGCCTGGGTGGGATGAGTCCTTCATGATGGTGTTGGCTCTCCTGAGGCAGTAAGAGCCGTGAAGGTCCACAAGTGTGGGTAGAGGGCACCCAATGACCTTCTCAGCTATTCTGGTGACCCTCTGGAGCTCTTTCCTATTTGCCACTGTGCAGCTGGCAAACCATGTGCAGAGGCAGTAGGTGAGGATGCTCTCCATGGTGGAGCGGTAAAAAGACACGACCAGTCTCTGGCTGATGTTGTTCTTCCTGAGGATTCTCAGGAAGTGGAGTCTCTGTTGTGCCTTTTTTACCACCTGTGTGGTGATCTTGTTCCAGGTCAGTTTATCCTCTATGTGGACCCCGAGGAAGCGGAAGTCACTGACCCTTTCCACAGAGGTCTCACCAATGTGAATGGGCTGAAAGTCCGTTTTATTTCGCCTAAAGTCTATGATTAGCTCCTTTGTTTTGGATGTGTTCAGGAGCAAGTTATTTGCTTTACACCACACAGTCAGCTGTTGCACCTCATCGCGGTATGCGGATTCGTCCCCTCCAGTGATGCAACCTACCACTGTGGTGTCATCCAATATGCATATTGCTCTTGTTTGAATTTTTTCCGTCTCCTTCTCGCATTCCTTTTGATGTTCTTTTCTTCTCGTGTTGAAACTTCTTCCCGTTTCTCCGATGTACATTTTATTACACGATTGGCATGGGATTTCGTATATTACGTTGCATTTTTTGTTGTGTGTGTTGTTGTTTGGAGGCCATAGAAATAAGGAAACAAGGACAACATACGATGAACAGGGATGAGGGTGCGTACATGCTCTCACACATGGACCAGCATCTTGGAGCGGCGGAAGGACAGCGGGGGGCGTGGCCCACCAGCGGGGGGCGTGGCCGAGCAGCGGGGGGCGTGGCCGCCATGTCAAACTTGGCAGGTTGGCCACTCCCTCATAGTAAAAACAGCTGATAAGGACGTTGTCACTTCCCATCACGTGACACTCTGAGGAAGGCGGGAGAACTGCCGAAACTGTCAGACGGAAGGTAAGAAGTCGGAACTTTGTCTGGAAAAAAGAAACCTTTCATTGAAGACCATTCATTGTCTGATATCAGAACTCCATTTTGAAGATGCTTGGTTTCTGCATTATTTCCGCGTAGATAAGAGTGAGTTTGATGCTTTCCTTAACAAGGTTGGTCCCCGGATAAACAGGATGGACACCAATAATGAGCACCACTGACACATACCGGGCAGTAGCCAATTTGGTCATATTGTTTAAACTGTGTTTTGTGATTAAAAAGCACTTTTTCTTTATGATTTTGACTTGGATTGATGTAGCAAAATAAAATTGTCCAGACCTTATAGCTCCTCAACCATCAGTTAGCCCACGTTTTTCACATTAGCAGAGCTCCGGGAAAAACACTTGTACATTAGCATTAGCTCCGGTAAAAACAGCAGTCAAATCAGCAAAAATATCAGTTTGCTAGATGAAATATATGAATTCCTGATCAAATAAGTGTGTTAGTGCACAGCTATGCTCCTGTACGCATGTGAATGAGTTTAAGTTTGTGTGTCCACTAAAGTACAATGTGCATTGAGGGTTTTTGCTTTGGGAATTCCTGTCTGTGATTGGACGCTGCCTCGGCGTCTTTGCTGCTCATTTGCATAAAGGTGAGATTTTCTCAACTTCAAACTGAGGCTCTGGACGCCTCCATCGCGCCGCTCCCAGCGCCTCCAACGCCTCTCGCATCGAGCTTTCATACACAATGAATGGCAGCTGGACGCCTATAACACCCGTGATGTTTCGGTGTGAATGCACAGTTACAGAAAAGAAGATTCACCGCAGTTCCTGCTAGACTGGTTTTATTAATCCATCTAAATCTGGACTCTAATGGACTGAATTACATTAATTAAAGTACAATGAATCGTATTTAACTGGAATAATTGGACTGAGTTGGATTGTACTTAAAAGGACGAGACGGAACTTGTTTGTTGTCTACATGAAGAGCCTTCAGATGATTTTTGTTGGAATTAAATAGTTAAATTGGAATGAATAAGGAGGTTTTTCATAGTAGTGTTTTTGGTTTCAAAACTCTCCAACATTATTTGCCTTTTTAATGTGCACAGATTTATTATTTCCTGTCTTGTTGAAAGAAAATATGGATGCTCCTGAACTAGACGTGGTCCTGAAGGCAGCATATAAGCTGAAGTCTCAGAGTTCTTTTTCTGCATTCATGTTGCCATCACAAAAGTGAAAATGAGCTTGAGACACTGATACAACCCCAATATCACCTTTGCCCCAGAACATATGAATACTGATCATTGTGACTCCATCACATCCTGGGACTGTGTAATGGTCCGTCTCTTCAGGCCTACGAGCTCAGAGATATCCAGGCCAGCCCTGGACTCTGGGACATACAGCTTCATTTTTGAAAAGGCATTGATGTAATCCGTCAGTGTAGCTCTGTATTGTAGCGCTCGCCAAATTTTATCGCAGTAATCTCTTGTGCACGTGGTTATGTCAGTTATTGATAAAAGATATGTCTTGTTGCTGTGTCGTTTGAGGAATCAGACATCACGTGTGTCTTTGAACTAGTTTAGACCTGTTTCCTTGTCTTTTATTCACAGAAACTCCTTTTAGTTTAATGATATTCTGCACTTCAGAAGGATGAACATGTAACCTTCCAATCTTTCTTTGAAGAATATTGTTTTCAAACATTTCAATTATTTTCTCACATCTTCTTGTACATTTTTTCTCATGCTTATTGCAGAAGTGGGATCTTTTGTCCATCTTTGCTCCTCAAAGACTCAGCGTTTCTTAAAAAACGCTTTTGTACCAAATCACCATGACAATCACCTGCATGAAATAACATCATTATATTTTCTGTAACCACTTTGTTGGCTCTAAATTGTTCTCAAACAAGATTTTGTTTTGAACTGTCTTACAGGCTTGACGAGTGAAAGTGGATGCATATTGATCAGTGAAAAGAGGCTGATGATTGCCTGTGTTTTGTTTTTCTCTCCGTATCATGTCTTGGGGGCTTGTACGTGCAGACTTGTCCTGCGTTACAAACATTCCAGCTGTTTGCTGCAGCTCAGCTTCCCACGAAACTCCCGCTCTGTGAGGGAACTTCAAAGTTGTCCTGGTTTTATTTTGGGTGCACAACACCTGCAGACTAAACTGAATGATCCATCCTCATATCTGGCTGTGCCTACAATTCTCTGTTTGTGTGTACAGGCGTTCATCCTTTCCAGTGGGTACGAAATATGGCCTCATCCTTTATGGAAGTCACAGAAATTCAAACAAAGCCAAGAGTGTCCACTTCCACAGCATCTTTCTGTGTCTCTGGCAAAGAATCCAGATGGTACGAGTCTTTACATTACAGCATAATGCTATTTCATTGTACATAGACTTGTTTGGCATGATGTGTGCTTCTTTGTGAAAAGCCGTCACAAAAGTACATTCACAGACACCACTCCCTGTGTTCTCTCTTAAAACCAGACGACATAACGGTGTCATTGTCTTTTGCCTGTGGTTCCAGAGCGACAGTGGCTGGTAAAAAGGCATTTCATTGACTTTGCACCCTTCATTTAGCAACACACATACTTTTATAATGATACATCCGACCCAGAGGCAGTAAATGTACAAAGAACAAGAGGCACATAACTGATAAGAAGGAAGGAATTGTGGAAAGCCATCTCTTCGAATTCCCGGGCTGCTTATGATGACATGCACAACTACTTCAGGCATTTCCTTTCATTTTGTTAAAAATTATGAGAATGTGATTGTTGATTCATTGCTAGCAAAAAGCAGTTTACGTGAGAGCAAAGCTCCCCGTTGTCTACCATAAAGGTTGTCTAGAAATACCTGTTTGCTTCAACTTTCAAAGCCAGTGGGATTAAAAGGCCTCTGCGGGTGTTTCTACTGTCAGACTTGTTGGGGCAAGGCATTTTTAAAAACCAGAGTTCTAAACAATAACTGGAGCTCTAGACCTCTTCATCTCCCGTTACTCCAGGTCGGTGCTTCTGGGATCTGAACTCAACTATTTTATCAGAAACAAAGCAGACTCGACACAGACAGCAACGTTTCTCCTGCAGAGACTGTTAGGGCAGTCCAAGCAAAATCAGGCTGCAGGCTTAGTTGTGGTTCCTCGAGTTTCCAACAGTTGAATGGGAGACGGAGCCTTCAGTAATCAATTTCTCTCTGGTGGAATCTGGATCAAGAGGCAAGATCCCTTCAAGTTCCCTCCAAGATCAGGCTTAAAACTTTCAAGCTATAAACCTCATAGTTAGGACTGGCTCAGATAACTGTCTTTCATATAACTGGAGTATAGTTGGGTTATTGGACTGAATTTGATAATATTTGAAGGACCATCTGGAGTTACAACAGCCTTAGTGCTCACTTGGTTAGCCGGGGCACCATTTATGGAGACTATCGTCCTTGTGCTGGCAGTTCCGGTTCAACTCCTCTGACAAGATTCAAAAATCTCATTCCAGTAAAGACAAACCAAGGTAATTTCAACGTTGTGTCTATATAAAGAGTGTAATAATTACTCGGGAGCTTCGCCTTTCGACTCAGCTCCTTCTTCACCACGACGGTCCAGTACATCGACCGCATAACTGCGGACGCTGCACCGATCCGTCTGTCAATCTCCCGCATCATCGTTCCATCACTCGTGAACAATACCCCGACATACTTGAACTCCTCCACCTGAGGCAGGACTTCTCCACCCACCCGGAGAAGGCACGCCACCCTTTCCCGGTGGAGAACCATGGCCTCGGTTATGGAGGTGCTGATTCTCATCCCTGCCGCGTCGCACTCGGCCGCAAACCGCCCGAGCACATGCTGAAGGTCCCGGTCCGATGAAGCCAACAGGACAACATCATCTGCAAAAAGCAGAGATGAAATCCTGTGGTTCCCAAACCGGAACCCCTCCGGCCCCTGGCTGCGCCTAGAAATCCTGTCCATAAAAATTATGAACAGGACCGGTGACAAAGGGCAGCCCTGCCGGAGTCCAACATGCACCGGGAACAAGTCTGACCTACTGCCGGCAATGAGAACCAGACTACTGCTCCGATCATACAGAGACCAGACAGCCCTTAATAGAGGGCCCCGGACTCCATACTCACTGAGCCCCCACAGAATGGCACGAGGGACACGGTCACATGCCTTCTCCAGATCCACAAAGCACATGTAGACTGGTTGGGCAAATTCCCATGAACCCTCGAGCACCCTGCGGAGGGTATAAAGCTGGTCCAGTGTTCCACGACCGGGACGAAAACCGCATTATTCCTCCTGAATCCGAGGTTCAACTATCGGCCGTATTCTCCTCTCCAGTACCCTGGCGTAGACTTTCCCGGGGAGGCTGAGAAGTGTGAACCCCCTATAGTTGGAACACACTCTCCGGTCCCCCTTTTTAAAAAGAGGGACCAGCAACCCTGTTTGCCACTCCAGCGGTACTGTCCCCTTCCTCCATACAATGTCGCAGAGGCATGTCAACATCCGCTGCTAGTCCAACACGCGAAAAACACATGCAAACGCACAACGAGCACACGAGCCCTGGAAATCTGCAAGGGAAAAAACAAACACGAGAACAGGCAGAGATACGAGCAGCAACTGTCCCAGGTCCCCGGGACCCAATCAAAGCTAGGCTAGGCTACCGCGACTATCATTTTTTTTTTTTTATATTTCTATCCCGGTTTTTTCCCCCATTTTATCACCTAGTGCTCCTACCTACACCTGGGGAGCATCTTTTCACCAGACAGGATGGGGCTTCTCTGGCCGGATGTAGCGCGTGGAAGGATCACGTTATTCCGGCCAGATCCTCCCCACCCCATCTGACTCCCCGGTTGGCCAGAGGGGGCAGTAGAGCCCAGGACTGCTGCATGTTTTTGTGAGGGAAGCTCACATTAACTACCCAAGGGAACACGGGGAGAACATGCAAACTCCTCACAGAAAGATCCTTTCACCAACCCCACCCAGGGTGTGGGCGCTGAAGTCATGGGGAAACTAACACGCACTTCAGCGCCCACAGCGTCCCCGGCGGGAATCGAACCCAGGACCTTCTTGCTGTGAGACGGCTGCACTACCAGCTGTGCCACCGTGCCCCCTCTACCGCGACTATCTGACCCCCAAAACTGCGGAGCTAGCATGCATGTTAACGAGCAGATGTGTATGTCTGTGTAGCTGTGTGTTTCCAGTCCAATCGATGCTCCACCTGAACTGTAACTGTGGTGGAGGAGGGAGGGCGCAACCCCACCACCCGAGAGACCAGAGGCCGACAAGGAAGAACCCGGAACCCAGACCACCAGCAACCCCACAGAGGGGAGAAGAGGGCGGGAGGAAACCCACCGCCAGCGAGGCCCGCCCCCTCCCAGCGGTGACCAAGGAAACCCGCGGGCGTGGCCCCCACGACCACGGGAGGAGGCAGCCAGGGAACCCACGGTGATGGACCGGGACCCAGGCAAACCCTAACCCCCCGGCATGGGCTGAACATGCAGCCAAGAGGCCCACACGCCCCAGGCCAACAACCCCCACGCGGCGAGAGGCCAGCCCGCCCGGAGAGACGGGGCCACCCCGACAGCCGACGCAGACAGGTGCACCCGCCCCTACGAAAGCAGCCCTCCAGGACCAAAGGAGCGCCCCGCTGCAGGTGGATAACATTTTTAATTGGATTCTGAGTTTTACAGGCCCTGCGATGGTGAACCCCTGCCTCTCACCTGAAATGAGCTGGGATAGGCTCCAGCCTATGACCCTGCAAAGGATAAAGCGGGTATCGAAAATGGATGGATGGATGACTTTTACAGGGAGTCAATGGTGTGACTCTAACACTGGAGAGGCGTGGTATCTCTTGTTGATTCCTGTCAGCACTCGTGCTGCTGCATTTTGGATCAGCTGGAGCCTACGCAAATTACTTGGACATCCTGCTAATAACACATTACAGTAATCTAGTCTATAAGATACAAACGCGTGAATTTGTTTTTCAAACTGGAATCTGGAGGTCCAGTAGAACCAGTATGGACACTAATCCCTTATCTGAGGCCATAAGGTCATTTATGACTCGATTTTTGACACTATCTTGATGCTTTTTGTTTGTTTTTTCTCCTCCTGATGCTTTTTTTTCCTTCTCTGATTTTTTGCCTTACGTTTCTTACTGCCAGATGGATAGTGACTCTTCATTTTGATAGACCCTATCTCATCCGGCTTGTTTACATAAAACACAGCAAGAGTGAGAGGTAGTAAAAAGTAAAAAAGTGGTTAATTAGTGGCCAAGGCTGTCAGCATTAAATTGTAGTGATTCATTTTCCTGCTTGCTGCCCTGCCTGTCATGTTGCCTATTAGTTTGTCTTGTGTTTAGAGCTTTAGTCTTGTTTGTTTTTTGCCTGTTAGTGTGTTACTGTGTCTCGTGTTATTAATGTTGATGTTACTGTTGCTGCTTCATGTTGTTTCTGTTTTTGTTTGTAGCAATTGTCTGTTGTTGAGCTTATGTTAACCTGTGTGTGTATGTATTTTAGCTTAGTCTCTTACCTTTTAATCTTGATTCTGATGTAGCCTTCTTATTCGGAAATGTTTTATTGATTATATCTTAATAACTTTTCTTTTAGGTTGACTATTTTACACCAGTCCAGGGACAGCAGATGCAAAATAGCCTTATTGGCTAATTCTGGCATATTTTACATTTTTTTTAAATGTATTATTAATGTGCATTGTCCCTGATAACTAAACCTTTAAATAAATACATAAATAAATAAGAGGCGGGGCCCCCGTTTACGGAGTTCTCCGCCGCCCGACCACTGTCATTCCAAATTCTCTTTTGAATCGAAATTGTTGCAATTTAAAGTTGGTCGGCCTTCTGGCTCGGAGCCCCAAGCATCTGCCTGCTATGCCAGTTGGCAAGTCTTTCCTCTGATCATACTTGCAGTGTCCAAGCATTCATTGTTTCATTTGTTCATACTGAAATGGCAGGGGGCGTGTCCCCCACTGTGCTACAGCCTCATTTTACAAAAGTGAATACTCCAGAGCTGTACCTTCATGTAGCACTGCAGAAAGAGACATAAAAAGAACACCACAAATCCTCGTGATTTACTCTTTGCTGTGGAAATTTCTCACCGCAAATGTTTGTATCGACCACATCTGAAAGAATTACAAAATCTTTTGTTGCTTGTGGATGCAATTAAGTGAACTCCCCAGAGCACAATTCATCTGGCAAAACTGTATTTGATGGAGTTGAGAGCTAAACCACATAAACACTGGAGATTAAATAACTGAAGGCACTAAATCAACTGAGTTTTCTGCCATCGTGAAGAAAAGTTGATTGATTTACGAGTGCAACAATCCAGAAAACATCAGTCATTAAATGCAGAGCAAAACGCACATGAACAAACAAGTTTGGCAGCATGTTTGTCATCATTATTTCTATAACAAACATTATGCATGACCTCTCCTAGTTAGCTCTACTTTATTTAGTGGATAACATGCATGTATCTTGTGCAAAAAGGCAGATACAGCTGCGATTTTCCTTCACTTGATAGTGATAAATGAGCTCATGCAAAAACTGTGCTGGTTCTTATTCCAGATTGAAGGCCTTTTCTTTTCCAGAGATTTTTGTGTAGAGTAACGTTATGAAATACAAACACCTCAGTAAGACACCTGTTGGTGCGTTTGATATTCAAGCTCTTATCTGCACTGACAGCAGTCTCATTAACATGCTGACAAGTTTTATTGCCAGGCTGATGAGATACAAATGTCCTGACAACAAATCACCGCTGCAGCAGTGCAGATAGATCATGTCTCGATGTGATTCTGTACACGTGTTAGGAAATACGACAGAGCCCTCGTGACATGAAGGGCCGAGAGAAGTTTGTGTTGAAATGGGACAAAGCATGTCCCACGTCTATCTGAGACCCTTCGGACAGTAAGAAGACGGATTGAAACCCTTTGGAATTGACTGGTGTTTCTGTATTTATTTGGCATAAATTAGTCACAATAATACAGGTAGATCAGCGCTACAATACGCTAACCACTTTAATAGTTAAAGCTGGTGCACCTTATAAATTCGACAGTGATCATATGATAATTACTTGAATTTTTATTTAAGTCCCCCATTAAACATCACACCAACACACTGTGGTAGAGGAAAGAGCGAACGAACCCTACAAGCTAATTACGTCAAACAAAGCTAATTTGTCTCAGTGTTTTGTACACCTGGAGTCCAATTAATGAATAAGATTTGGAGTTGGGGTTTCAAGCAGTACTCGAGTTGTAAAAATGATCAGGGGGGATGGTGGATTTTATCATATGGGGACAGATAATTTGTGCTGATTACAAATAATATAATATATTACAAATAATAGCAGTGACCAAAACAGCTGCAGAAATACTGCAGGAATGACATAGCAGCAGTTAAATGCAGCCTTCTGTAAGCTTTAAATATCCACTGGGCTTACATCAAATACATCAAAACACAACAATAAAAAACACTTTTCTGAACTTATCAATATGACTCTGTCCTTCACAGGATAAGTAACATGGATCACTGCAAAAACTCTAAATCTTAACAAGAATATTTGTCTTATTTCTAGTTAAAATGTCTCATTTTAGTAAAATAATCTCATTACACTTAAAACAAGAACCATCACTGGAAAAAACAACAATTTTCACCTGTTTCAAGTAAATTTTCACTTGAAATAAGTAGAAAAATCTGCCAGTGGAACAAGATTTGTTTGCTTGTAATAAGAAGATAAATCTTGTTCCACTGGCAGATTTTTCTACTTATTTCAAGTGAAAATTTACTTGAAACAGGTGAAAATTGTCAAATAAGTTATTTTTCTGGTGATGACTCTAAATGTTGAAATATCAGTAAAACCACATTCATTGATGAAATGACATAAGGGATGGAAAGGAGGGATGGCAGTTTTACAGGGGGGATGATTTGGACCGTTTTTATTTCAGAGGGGATGATTTGGACCATTTTTATTTCAGGGGGGGATGATTTGGACCGTTTTTATTTCAGGGGGGATGATTTGGACCATTTTTATTTCAGGGGGGATGATTTGGACCATTTTTATTTCAGGGGGGATGATTTGGACCATTTTTATTTCAGGGGGGGATGATTTGGACCGTTTTTATTTCAGGGGGGATGATTTGGACCGTTTTTATTTCAGGGGGGTGCCGTCCCCCATCATCCCCCTCAACTCCAGTACTGGTTTCAAGGTATTTTGATTGATAAAAGACAAATATTTTTAGTTTGCTGTTCATAAGAAGCATCTGTTGACGCATGCCTCGCAAAAGGGAGATCTCTGAACATATACAATCCAGATGAGTTGATCTGCATGAGGCTGGAAGGAGTTACTGAATCATCTCCAAGTGTTGAGACATCCATCAGTCCACAGTTAGACAAACCATCTGGAAAAGTTTGGCTGCTCTTCCAGAGCTTGACATCTAGCCAAGATGACTCCAAAGATACAACGCAGAATCCTCAGTGAGGTAAAGAAGATCCCACAAGGAACATCCAAAGACTTGAAGACATAACTGGAACTGGAAACATCTCTGCTAATGCAGACATTAGACCAGCGGTCGGCAACCCAAGATGTTGAAAGAGCCAGAGTCTTGTAAAAGCCTTACAATGAAGACAACACATGCTGCATGTTTCTATATTAGTATTAACTGGGGGAAGATTTTTTTTTTTCATTATGCCCATCGAGAAAAAAGTCGGAATGTCGAGAAAAAAGTCAAGATTTCGAGAAAAAAGTCGAAATGTCAAGATTAAAAAGGAAAAGAAAAATAAGAAAAAAAGAGAAAAAAAGGAAAAAAGAAAAAAGGAAAAAAGAAGAAAAAAAGAAAAAAAAGAAAAAAAAGAGAAAAAAAGAAGAAAAAAAGGAAAAAAAAGGTCAAACATTTTTGAAAAAGCTCCAGGAGCTCCATGTGGCCGCATGTGTGCAGGGGTTGCCGACCCCTGCTTTAGACAAAGGCCCTGGATAGCTCAGTGGGTTGAGCAGGTGCCATTTACAGAGGCTATTGCCCTTGTGTAGACAGCGCAGGTTCGAGTCCTGGCCTGCTGCTCTTTGTTGTTTCTCTAGCCCTTTCTCTACCCATTTCCTGTCCACCTGCTTACAATAAAGGCCACTATAATGAATAATAATGAATGACTTGGATTTATATAGCGCCCTTCAAGGCACCCAGAGCGCTTTACAGAAATCATTATTCATTCATACACATCCTCACTGGTGGTGGTAAGCTACGTTTTGTAGCCACAGCTGCCCTGGGGCAGACTGACAGAAGCGTGGCTGCCATATCGCGCCTAACGGCCCCTCCGACCACCACCAACATTCATACACATTCATACACATTCACACGGGGCAAGGTGGGTAAGGTGTCTTGCCCAAGGACACTACGACAGCAAACTGGGACAGAGCGGGATTCGAACCGCCGACCTGCAGATCATTGGACGACCCGCTCTACCACCTGAGCTACTGCCGCACAATATATAATATAACACAAACTCTTACAAAAATGTACAACGGTGCAGTGGAGTAGGAAGGTTGCTGCATCTCTGTTGTTGGTTATTATGGCTTTGAATTTGTTGTGGGTTCATGACAGAAACCTGGTATTAGGTCAGTGAGTAAGTCAAGGCAGGAGACAGGAGTTAAAATATGGAACAGCCTAAATAATGAATTAAAAAACTGTATCAATAAATACATTTAAAACGATGTATAAATCCAATATAATCGAAATATACAGAACATTAGTGTGATACAAAACTATATATATATATATATATATATATATATATATATATATATATATATATATATATATATATATATATATATATATATATATATATATATATATATTATGCTACATACTATATGAAACGATTACAATAATAAGAATAATTGTTGTTGTAATAATAACATTTATATACCAAAAAATATAATGATTGGTCTTTGGTTTCCTTTAGTTTTCACTCTTCTAGAGATTGTTGTTGATTATTTACTTTCTCTGTTAGTTGTTTTTCTGAGATCCGTCTTCTGTTTGTTTTTTACTGGATTTTTCTGTCATATTTACATTTGTCTTCCTTCTAGTTTTGCATGTGTGTTTACTTTACTGTTTTTGTTGTTGTTGTAGATTGTTTATTCTGGTTGTATTAGTACAGTAGTAGTACTGGTTGTATTAGTACAGTAGTAGTACTGGTTGTATTAGTACAGTAGTAGTACTTGTTGTATTAGTACAGTAGTAGTACTTGTTGGATTAGTACAGTAGTAGTACTGGTTGCATTAGTACAGTAGTAGTACTTGTTGTATTAGTACAGTAGTAGTACTGGTTGTATTAGTACAGTAGTAGTACTTGTTGTATTAGTACAGTAGTAGTACTGGTTGTATTAGTACAGTAGTAGTACTTGTTGTATTAGTACAGTAGTAGTACTTGTTGGATTAGTACAGTAGTAGTACTGGTTGCATTAGTACAGTAGTAGTACTTGTTGTATTAGTACAGTAGTAGTACTGGTTGTATTAGTATCAACTATGAAGTAAACAAAGTAAAAGGGTCTGCACAATAAGCTCAGGCTTCAGCTACACCTTTTGGTCGGTTTATTCCTTCTTTTTGTTATTATTTCTTTCCTACAAAAGAAATGAAATGCAATGTATTTATCAATGTAAACTGATCCACCAAATAAACTACTTCATCATCATCATCATCATCATCATCAAGGCAAGTTCAAGGCGCTTTACATAATGAAAACATAAGAGGTAAAGAGAAGAAAAAAAGATCATGAGACCAAAAAAGACCAAAGCTAGAGTTACAGTGTGGTACTGAAATGAACATTGTTTAAATTGTAAATTAAGAATAGTTTCAATATTTCCCTCAAATCAAGCTGTTAACAAATGCGTTTTCAACCTTGATTTGAAGGAACTGAGGGTCTCAGAGTTCCTGCAGTTTTTCTGGAAGTTTCTTCTAGATGCAGAGAAGTTTGTTTGTTTGGTTCTGGTTCTGGGGAGTCGGACACAGAGCAGACCTAAACCAGAAGACCTGAGAGGTTGGGATGGTTGCTATGGCAACAACAAGTCTCTGATGTATTTGGGTCCTAAAACATTCAGTCATTTATAAACTAATGTCTATTCTCCAGGGAGACAGTGTAAAGATCTCAGAACCGGAGTGATGTAGCCACTTCCTTAGTTCGGGTGAGAACCCGGCTGTAACTGCACACATGTCAGTTTAATGTTCTGATTTATTTATATATTTTTTGGTTCTTACCTGCCATTATTGTGCGGACGTATTGTTTGTATTTTTGTTTCTGGACGGTGCCACCTTTGGCGACACCAACTGGCAAAGCATGGTAACGGAGAAAACGGATGGTTGTTTCCACAAGTGACAAATTTAATGTTGGTAACAAATTAAATATTCACAAAGAAAACAAAGAAAGAAGAAAGGACAAGATTCAGCCCCTTTTGGTAGTGTGCAGCCTACGAGGTGTGTTAATTTTGTGTCTGTGTAATTATGTTAAGCTACAAGCTTTTGCACGTGTATTTACATGATTGCATTTTTATTTTCTTTAGTTCTCACGGGTCGGTCGGTGACCGGGAATAAACCCTGTTTTCTAAAACGAGCTCGGGTCTCATACTTTCTACCGGGAGGAGCTACAGTGAGAACTCGACTGCTTCGCGTGAGTAGCCGAGGAAGACGCTGCTGGAGCAGGTGATCCGCGGACGGGATGAAGCTTCTCTACGTCGCGGGTGCGCCGGTAATTACCGTCCTCGCAGCAGCCAAGGAGGCAGCCAGGAAGCTGAAGCTGCTATCGTGTGGATTTGTCTGAATAAACTTTGAGTGCCTTGCACAAGAGACTGAAATATTTATATATATATATAAATTTTATAAAAAAAATTTTATATATAAATTTTCAAGTTGTTCTTACCTTTATTGCTGAAGTGTGTTGACGTTCTTTGAAGCAAATCCTGCTAATGGCGAAGCTGTGTTTACCGCGAATTACACTGTAAAAATTGCGTACTTCGTTAAACCAAGTAGTGTTCATCGATAATTACACTGTCAAATTTTTTCTGTTAAAACAAGTCATGTAAATATTAGATAACAGCATCGCAGTAATTTAAAGGTGCATTACAAGTGTTTATTACATTTCTAACTTATCTGTGCTAGATTTAACACTCAATGGTAGTAATAAGAGCATAATTGAATAAGCCAAACTATTGAACAGAAAGGCATAATCATTTGCTACATGTAAAACAGAGTTTTAATTCAGCTACATTAAGGTTATTGGGCCATTCTGAAAATAACTACTAGGCTAAGAGTAATATCACGGTAAAAAAAAAATTTAAATTAAAAAAAATATAAATAAATAAATAACTAAAGTAATCAAAGTAAAATGTCACACATACATGAGAGTGACAGAAATGGTGGTAGTGAAGACATACAGCAACATGAAACAGACATGCAACCACAAGCATCTGAAAGCATCGAAGCTGCTATCCAGGCTTCTTCGCCAGAGCCACAAAGAAGTCAAAGAGCTCGCAAGTTGACGGTAAGGGGCCAAGAATTGCACAAGGAGCAATTAAAAAGGGTTCAACACCGTTTCATCAAGAGCTACGACAAGTGGAAAGCAGTCATTAAGGATGCTAAAGGACAGCTGAGTGAAGAGTGTCCAAACAGCCTGCTGCATGAACACATTACTAAGGTGAATGATGCTGCATATGACCTGAACAATGTCTATGAAGAGTTGAGACGTATTGATATTCCAGACTCTGACACACGTCGCAGAATAGACACCTGTGAAGCAGTAACAAAGACAATTAAAGCTGCAAGCAGCGATGAACGGGCCCTCGCACTCACGGCCGCCGCCCCCCATAAGCATATCAGAAATGACACCACCCACGACTTCCTATGTCAAACCATTCAAAAGTTATAGCAGAAAAAAGGGACAACCAATCACAAGAAGGGGCGGGGCTAATTCAGGCCAATGAAGGTCAAGGACTCCATACAGAGTCTGATGACACCACCCACGACTCTCCATGTCAAACCATTCAAAAGTTATAGCAGGAAATAGGGACAACCAATCAAAAGAAGGGGCGGGGCTAATTTCACCAATTATGGTCAAGGACTCAATACCGAGTCCCATGACACCACCCATGACTCTTTATGTCAAACCATTCAAAAGTTATGGCAGAGAAAAGTTTTCCGGGGGGTGCTGTTGAGCCATTTTGCCACGCCCATTAATGCAAACCATGAAATATCAAATTTATCACCAGGCCTGGCTTGCATGCAAAATTTGGTGACTTTTGGAGAACTATCAAATATGGACCAATCAGATTAAGGGGGCACGCTTTTTGGCGTCTAGCATCGCCACGGTAACACTTTTGAAAGAGAAAAGTAATGCGCGTAGTCGCAAGATGGAGACGCACATTTTGAGGTATAAGTCACCTGGATGCACGTTACGGTTCGGGCCGTATTAATTGCCGAAGGAATGGCATTAATTGCGCCAAAATTACACAATTAATTCAAAATGGCCGACTTCCTGTTCAATTTCGGCCATGGCGCCAAGAGACTTTTCTTTAAGTTGCGACATGATACAGGTGTGTACCGATTTTCGTTCATGTACGTCAAACCGTATTATGGGGCTTGAGGCTCAAAGTTTTTTCCCTCTGAACCAATCAGATGAAGGGTGGGCGCACTTTTTGGTGTCTAGCGTTGCCGCGGTAACGCTTTTAAATGAGAAAAGTAATGTGCGTCGTTGCAGGACAGGGACCAGTGCCGATCCTGGCTCCCAGGGGGCCCTAAGCAGGAAGCGGCGATTTGGGCCAATTTGGGCACGATTTGGGCCGATTTGGACTGATTTTGGCCAGTGTTTTTGCAGGGTTTCTTTCACCTTAAAAACTGTTAAAATCCATATTCAGAGTAGGTAGACAAACACATCAGAATGAGGTAGAAACATTTATTGAATATTACACCAAAACTCCAGAGAATGTGGTGCAAATCTTTCTCAGCAAACTTTCTTTTTTTTTTTTTTTGCTTCTGGGGAGGTTCCTGGAACAACATATTCTGAGATTGGAGTATGTGGCCAAATACAGATATATGCAGTACTCGAGTTGAGGGGGGATGGCATCCCCCCCTGAAATAAAAACGGTCCAAATCATCCCCCCTGTAAAACTGCCATCCCTCCTTTCCATCCCTTATGTCATTTCATCAATGAATGTGGTTTTACTGCTATTTCAACATTTAGAGTCATCACAATAAAAATAACTTATTTGACAATTTTCACCTGTTTCAAGTACATTTTCACTTGAAATAAGTAGAAAAATCTGCCAGTGGGACAAGATTTATCTTCTTATTACAAGCAAAAAAATCTTGTTCCACTAGCAGATTTTTCTACTTATTTTAAGTGAAAATCTACTTGAAACAGGTGAAAATTGTTGTTTTTTCCAGTGATGAGTCTTGTTTTAAGTGTAATTAAATTTTTTTACTAAAATGAGACATTTTAACTAGAAATAAGACAAATATTCTTGTTAAGATTGTGAGTTTTTGCAGTGATCCATTTTACTTATCCTGTGAAGGACAGAGTCATATTGATAAGTTCAGAAAAGTGTTTTTTATTGTTGTGTTTTGATGTATTTGATGTAAGCCCAGTGGATATTTAAAGCTTACAGAAGGCTGCATTTAACTGCTGCTATGTCATTCCTGCAGGATTTCTGCAGGTGTTTTGGTCACTGCTATTATTTGTAATATATTATATTATTTGTAATCAGCACAAATTATCTGTCCCCATATGATAAAATCCACCATCCTCCCTGATTCTTTTTTACAACTCAAGTACTGGATATATGTAATACTGAGGCTCTTGGTCATAGTTTGAGAACCACTGACACTGACATAAATAATAAACTGTTGGCTGGTTACCTGACTGTTGTTGACGCAGCTCATCATTCCGTTGCTTCTTTTTCTTTTTTTCGCACCCTGAAGGATATATCCTTTTTATTTTGCAGTCTGCAGTGTTGGTGTTACTGTTACTACTGTAACTCTGAACTAGGTTTTCTTTCTAGCGCCGGCTCGGTCGCCGGCTCGTAAACGTAAACAAACAGCTGCTGGCTGCTGCACCGTGCACGCATGAGATTGAACGTCAAGTTACGTTTTTGGATTCACAACGCACCACTGCGCAAATACCGTAGCAGCAGCTTTGGCGAGGGGTCTGTCTGTAGTACTCAGATAGTGGGAGGGGATCCGTACGTTCTTTGCCTAAACTCCGCAAATTCGCTCAGGCAATTGGGGGCCCCTGGCCGTCGGGGGCCTTACGCAATGTGCGTACTCTGCGTATAGGAAGGGGCGGGGCTGACAGGGACGCACATATTGATGTAGAAAAAAAAAAATTGCTGACAAAAAAGTCTGGATACTGCGGGAATCGAACTCTGATCTCTGACTCCAAAGACGGGAAAGCTCTGGCTGAGCTAAGACTCAGCTTCTCATTTCTATGTGACCTACTGACTTAGGAGAGACCAACATATCGATATTTAGTAATGTAAGTCTGGAGCAGTTTTTTCTAATTTTTTTAAATATTTGTAAGTTATAAATATTAGTAAAACCCTACTATTTTAATTATTACTTTTTCTGTAACTATTCTGCCAAGGTTGTAACCGGGCTGAGCTGGGAATATTTCTGACGTCACCACATTACAGGGAGCTGATTGGTCGGGGGGCGGGGCCGTCATCACCCTACTCGCCACTGATTGGTCGGGGGGCGGGGCCGTCATCACCCTACTCGCCACCGATTGGTCGGGGGGCGGGGCCGTCATCACCCTACTCGCCACCGATTGGTCGGGGGGCGGGGCCGGCAGACGTTTGAATCAGGAAGCGGGAGTCAGCGCGAGAGCGACTGGCGGCTCGTGGCGATTTTATTATAAAAAAGGGACAACCAATCAGAAGAAGGGGCGGGGCTAATTCAGGCCAAAGAAGCTCAAGGACTCATTGCAGAGTCCCTTGACACCACCTACGACTTCCTATGTCAAACCATTCAAAGTTTATAGCAGAAAAAAGGGACAACCAATCAGAAGAAGGGGCGGGGCTAATTCAGGCCAATGAAGGTCAAGGATTCCATACAGAATCTGATGACACCACCCACGACTCTATGTCAAACCATTCAAAAGTTATGGCAGAGAAAAGTATTCAAGGTGGCGCTGTTGAGCCGTTAGGCCACGCCCATTAATGCAAACCATGAAATATCAAATTTATCACCAGGCCTGGCTTGCATGCAAAATTTGGTGACTTTTGGAGAACTATCAAATATGGACCAATCACATGAAGGGGGGGCGCGCCTTTTGGCGTCTAGCGTCGCCACGGTAACACTTTTGAAAGAGAAAAGTAATGCGTGGTGTCGCAGGATGTAGACGCACATTTTGATGTATAACACACCTGGGTGCACGATACGGTTCGGGCTGAATTAACTCTCGAAGGAATGGCATAAATTTCGCCAAAATGACCCAATTTATTCAAAATGGCCGACATCCTGTTCGGTTTTGGCCATGGCTCCAAGAGACTTTTCTTTAAGTTGTGCCATGATACAGGTGTGTAGCGATTTTCGTGCATGTACGTCAAACCGTATTGTGGGGCTTGAGGCACAAAGTTTTCCGGGGGGCGCTGTTGAGCCATTTTGCCACGCCCATTAATGCAAACCATGAAATATCAAATTTATCACCAGGCCTGGCTTGCATGCCAAATTTGGTGCCTTTTGGGGAACTATCAAATATGGACCAATCAGATGAAGGGGGGGTGCGCTTGTTGGCGTCTAGCGTCGCCACGGTAACACTTTCAAAAGAGAAAAGTAATGCGTGTAGTCGCAGGATGGAGACGCACATTTTGATGTATAACACATCTGGGTTCACGATACGGTTCGGGCTGAATTAACTCTCGAAGAATGGCATATATTGCTCCAAAATTACGCAATTAATTCAGAATGTTCAAAATGGCCGACTTCCTGTTCGGTTTCGGCCATGGCGCCAAGAGACTTTTCTTTTAGTTGCGACATGATACAGGAGTGTACCAATTTTCGTTCATGTACGTCAAACCGTATTATGGGGCCTGAGGCGCAAAGTTTTTTCTGTCTGAACCAACCAGATGAAGGGTGGGCGCGCTTTTTGGCGTCTAGCGTCGCCACGGTAACGCTTTTGAAAGAGAAAAGTAATGCGTGTGGTCGCAGGAGGGAGACGCACATTTTGATGTATAATACACCTGGGTGCACGTTACGGTTCGGGCTGAATTAACTGCCGAAGGAATGGCATAAATTGCGCCAAAGTGACACGATTAATTAAAAATGGCCGACTTCCTGTTCGGTTTCGGGCATGACGGCAAGAGACTTTTCTTTAAGTTGTCCCATGATACAGGTGTGTACCGATTTTCGTGCATGTACGTCAAACCGTATCGTGGGGCTTGAGGCACAAAGTTTTCAAGGGGGCGCTGTTGAGCCATTTTGCCACGCCCATTAATGCAAACCATTAAATATCAAATTTTTCGCCAGGCCTGACTTGGGTGCAAAATTTGGTGACTTTTTGGGCATGTTAAGGGGGGCAAAAAGGCCATCACTTTGTCAGAAGAAAAATAATAATAATAATTAAAGCTGCAAGCAGCGATGAACGGGCCCTCGCACTCACGTCCACCGACCCCATAAGCATATCAGAAATGACACCACCCACGACTCTCTATGTCAAACCATTCAAAAGTTATAGCAGAAAAAAGGAACAACCAATCAGAAGAAGGGGCGGGGCTAATTCAGGCCAATGAAGGTCAAGGACTCCATACAGAGTCTGATGACACCACCCACGACTCTCTATGTCAAACCATTCAAAAGTTATGGCAGAAAATCGGGACAACCAATCAGAAGAAGGGGCGGGGCTAATTCAGGCCAATTATGGTCAAGGACTCAATACCGAGTCCCATGACACCACCCACGACTCTTTATGTCAAACCATTCAAAAGTTATGGCAGAGAAAAGTATTCTAGGGGGCGCTGTTGAGCCGTTAGGCCACGCCCATTAATGCAAACCATGAAATATCAAATTTATCACCAGGCCTGGCTTGCATGCAAAATTTGGTGACTTTTGGAGAACTATCAAATATGTACCAATCAGATGAAGGGGACGCGCGCTTTTTCGCGTCTAGCGTCGCCACGGTAACACTTTTGAAAGAGAAAAGTAATGTGCATCGTCGCAGGACAGAGACGCACATTTTGATGTAAAAAAAACACAAAAATTGCTGACAAAAAATTTCATCATAGGTACAGCCAGGCTCGAACTCTCAACTTCTGGCACCAAAGACCACAATGCTGCGGCTGAGCTATGTCTCAGCTATCCCTTTCACTTCGACTTACTGCCTTAAGAGAGACCAACATAGCGATAAAATGTCTGGAAATTTTTTTTCCTAATTTTTTAAATATTTGTAAGGTATAAATATTAGTAAAACACTACTATTTTTATTACTTTTTCTGTAACCATTCTACGGAGGTTCTAACCGGGCTGAGCACGGGTCTATTTCTGATGTCACCATATTACAGGGAGCTGATTGGTCGGGGAGCGGGTCGTCATCACCCTACTCGCCACTGATTGGTCGGGGAGCGGGGCCGTCATCACCCTACTCGCCACTGATTGGTTGGGGGGCGGGGCCGTCATTACCCTACTCGCCACTGATTGGTCGGGGGCGGGGCCGTCATCACCCTACTCGCCACTGATTTGTCGGGGGCGGGGCCGTCATCACCCTACTCGCCACTGATTGGTCGGGGGGCGGGGCCAGCAGACGTTTGAATCAGGAAGAGGGACTCTCTATGTCAAACCATTCCAAAGTTATAGCAGAAAATCGGGACAACCAATCAGAAGAAGGGGCGGGGCTAATTAAGGCCAACGAAGCTTAAGGACTCATTACAGAGTCCCATGACACCACCCGCGACTTCCTATGTCAAACCATTAAAAAGTTATAACAGAATAAAGGGACAACCAATCAGAAGAAGGGGCGGGTCTAATTCAGGCCAATGAAGGTCAAGGAGTCCATAAATAATCTGATGACACCACCCACGACTCTCTATGTCAAACCATTCCAAAGTTATAGCAGAAAATCGGGACAACCAATCAGAAGAAGGGGCGGGGCTAATTAAGGCCAACGAAGCTTAAGAACTCATTACAGAGTCCCATGACACCACCCACAACTTCCTATGTCAAACCATTCAAAAGTTATGGCAGAGAAAAGTATTCTAGGGGGCGCTGTTGAGCCGTTAGGCCACGCCCATTAATGCAAACCATGAAATATCAAATTTATCGCCAAGTCTGTGTTGCATGCAAAATTTGGTGACTTTTGGGGAACTATCAAATATGGACCAATCAGATGAAGGGGGGTGCGCTTGTTGGCGTCTAGCGTCGCCACGGTAACACTTTCGAAAGAGAAAAGTAATGCATGTAGTCGCAGGATGGAGACACATATTTTGATGTATAACACATCTGTGTTCACGTTACGGTTCGGGCTGAATTAATTCTCGAAGGAATGGCATAAATTTCGCCAAAATGACACAATTTATTCAAAATAGCCGACATCCTGTTCGGTTTCGGCCATGGCTCCAAGAGACTTTTCTTTAAGTTGTGCCATGATACAGGTGTGTACCGATTTTCGTGCATGTACGTCAAACCGTATTGTGGGGCTTGAGGCACAAAATTTTCCGGGGGGCGCTGTTGAGCCATTTTGCCACGCCCATTAATGCAAACCATGAAATATCAAATTTATTGCCAGGCATGGCTTGCATGCCAAATTTGGTGCCTTTTGGGGAACTATCAAATATGGACCAATCAGATGAAGGGGGGGTGCGCTTGTTGGCGTCTAGCGTCGCCACGGTAACACTTTCGAAAGAGAAAAGTAATGCGTGTAGTCGCAGGATGGAGACGCACATTTTGATGTATAACACATCTGGGTTCACGATACGGTTCGGGCTGAATTAACTCTCGAAGGAATGGCATATATTGCTCCAAAATTACGCAATTAATTCAGAATGTTCAAAATGGCCGACTTCCTGTTCGGTTTCGGCCATGGCGCCAAGAGACTTTTCTTTTAGTTGCGACATGATACAGGTGTGTACCGATTTTCGTTCATGTACGTCAAACCGTATTATGGGGCTTGAGGCACAAAGTTTTTTCTGTCGAACCAATCAGATGAAGGGTGGGCGCGCTTTTTGGCGTCTAGCGCCGCCACGGTAACGCTTTTGAAAGAGAAAAGTAATGCGTGTTGTCGCAGGATGGAGACGCACATTTTGATGTATAACACACTTGGGGGCACGTTACGGTTCGGGCTGAATTAACTTTCGAAGGAATGGCATAAATTTCGCCAAAATGACACGACTAATTCAAAATGGCCGACATCCTGTTCGGTTTCGGGCATGACCCCAAGAGACTTTTGTTTAAGTTGTCCCATGATACAGGTGTGTACCGATTTTCGTGCATGTACGTCAAACCGTATCGTGGGGCTTGAGGCACAAAGTTTTCAAGGGGGCGCTGTTGAGCCATTTTGCCACGCCCACTAATGCAAACCATGAAATATCAAATTTATCGCCAGGCATGGCTTGCATGCCAAATTTGGTGCCTTTTGGGGAACTATCAAATATGGACCAATCAGATGAAGGGGGGGTGCGCTTGTTGGCGTCTAGCGTCGCCACGGTAACACTTTCGAAAGAGAAAAGTAATGCGTGTAGTCGCAGGATGGAGACGCACATTTTGATGTATAACACATCTGGGTTCACGATACGGTTCGGGCTGAATTAACTCTCGAACGAATGGCATATATTGCTCCAAAATTACGCAATTAATTCAGAATGTTCAAAATGGCCGACTTCCTGTTCGGTTTCGGCCATGGCGCCAAGAGACTTTTCTTTTAGTTGCGACATGATACAGGTGTGTACCGATTTTCGTTCATGTACGTCAAACCGTATTATGGGGCTTGAGGCACAAAGTTTTTTCTGTCGAACCAATCAGATGAAGGGTGGGCGCGCTTTTTGGCATCTAGCGGCGCCACGGTAACGCTTTTGAAAGAGAAAAGTAATGCGTGTTGTCGCAGGATGGAGACGCACATTTTGATGTATAACACACTTGGGGGCACGTTACGGTTCGGGCTGAATTAACTTTCGAAGGAATGGCATAAATTTCGCCAAAATGACACGACTAATTCAAAATGGCCGACATCCTGTTCGGTTTCGGGCATGACCCCAAGAGACTTTTGTTTAAGTTGTCCCATGATACAGGTGTGTACCGATTTTCGTGCATGTACGTCAAACCGTATCGTGGGGCTTGAGGCACAAAGTTTTCAAGGGGGCGCTGTTGAGCCATTTTGCCACGCCCATTAATGCAAACCTTTAAATATCAAATTTTTCGCCAGGCCTGACTAGGGTGCAAAATTTGGTGACTTTTTGGGCATGTTAAGGGGGGCAAAAAGGCCTTCACTTTGTCAGGAAAATAATAATAATAATAATTAAAGCTGCAAGCAGCAATGAACGGGCCCTCGCACTCACGTCAACCGCCCCCCATAAGCATATCAGAAATGACACCACCCACGACTTCCTATGTCAAACCCTTCAAAAGTTATAGCAGAAAAAAGGGACGACCAGTCAGAAGAAGGGGCGGGGCTAATTCAGGGCAAAGAAGATCAAGGACTCATTACAGAGTTCCATGACACCACCCACGACTCTCTATGTCAAAACATTCAAAAGTTATAGCAGAAAATAGGGACAACCAATCAGAAAAAGGGACTGGGCTAATTGTCACCAATTATGGTCAAGGACTCAATGCCGAGTCCCATGACACCACCCACGACTCTCTATGTCAAACCTTTCCAAAGTTATGGCAGAAAAAAGTATTCTAGGGGGCGCTGTTGAGCCGTGAGGACACGCCCATTAATGCAAACCATGAAAAAAAAAATCTGATCACTCAAATGAACGACGATCATACAATACAGCTGTATCTCATGGTCCAGAATGTATGATATTATATTAATCTATTATACCATATTATATTACATGTTGTTATTTCATATTAGCGTACCCAGTAATATAGCATATTGTATTATTGCATTGTATGTTGCTTCATTTCATATATTTTTGACTGTATTATATTGTAAAATTATATATCATAGCGATTGCATTATTATATAATTTCAATTTATAACACTAATATACAATTCCTCACACACACACTCCTTCCAAATGTTTCTTTTTTTCTCCATTATGACAATTGTATGCTGTCATCCGTTATGTTTTTTGTTTTTAAGCTTGTTATGTCTGTTATTCAAATATATTAATACATTCATTAATATGCTATACTGTATTTTGTATTGTGTATATTGTGTGTGTGTGTGTGTGTGTGTGTGTGTGTGTGTGTGTGTGTGTGTGTGTATATATATATATATATATATATATATATATATATATATATATATATATATATATATATATGTGTGTGTGTGTGTGTGTGTGTGTGTGTGTGTATACCTGAAGTGTGACTACCTGCAGAACGTATTTTAGCATGAAAGCTTGCATATTTAACGTACATCAAGCATCCTGTATCATAGCTACATGTCTGCCGTTTGTAACAAAGCAAACCGCGTGAAAATCGGTTGAAAATCAAGTGAGTTATAGTTATTTTACTTATGCAGACACCTCCTTCCACAATAGAAGTGAACGCTCTAGAGTTAAAGCGATACCGATCCAAGATGGCGGCCACGCCCGACGTTCTCAGGCAGTCAATGCGGCGCCTCGACCAAGATGGCGGCCGCGCTGAACATCAGCCCCTCCCCCCGCGGGAGCTGCGCGCGCAAACTCCACTCAAATTCAAAAGTTATGGCAGAAAATCGGGAAGACCAATCAGAAGAAGGGGAAAGAGAAAAGTAATGTGCGTCGTCACAGGACAGAGACGAACATTTTGATGTAAAAAAAAACACAAAAATTGCTGACAAAAATTTTGGCATTTCAAGCCAGGCTTGAACTCTCGACCTCTGGCAGCAAAGACCGCAATAATCTGGCTGAGCTAAGTCTCAGCTATTCCTTTTATTTGACCTACTGTCTTAGGACAGACCAACATAGCGATAGAATGTCTGGAACTTTTTTTTTCCTAATTTTTTAAATATTTGTAAGTTATAAATATTAGTAAAACCCTACTATTTAAATTATTACTTTTTCTGTAACCATTCTGCCAAGGTTGTAACCGGGCTGAGCCGGGAATATTTCTGAAGTCACCACATTACAGGGAGCTGATTGGTCGGGGGGCGGGGCCGTCATCACCCTACTCGCCACTGATTGGTCGGGGGGCGGCGCCGTCATCACCCTACTCGCCACTGATTGGTCGGGGGGCGGGGCCGCCATCACCCTACTCGCCACTGATTGGTCAGGGGGCGGGGCCGGCAGACGTTTGAATCAGGAAGCGGGAGTCAGCGCGAGAGCGACTGGCGGCTCGCGGCAATTTTATTATAAAAAAAGGACAACCAATCAGAAGAAGGGGCGGGGCTAATTCAGGCCAATGAAGGTCAAGGACTCCATAAAGAATCTGATGACACCACCCACGACTCTCTATGTCAAACCATTCAAAAGTTATAGCAGAAAATCGGGACAACCAATCAGAAGAAGGGGCGGGGCTAATTAAGGCCAACGAAGCTTAAGGACTCATTACAGAGTCCCATGACACCACCCACGACTCTCTATGTGAAACCATTCAAAAGTTATGGCAGAGAAAAGTATTCTAGGGGGCGCTGTTGAGCCGTTAGGCCACGCCCATTAATGGAAACCATGAAATATCACATTTATCGCCAGGCCTGGCTTGCATGCAAATTTTGGTGACTTTTGGAGAACTATCAAATATGGACCCAATCAGATGAAGGGTGGGTGCGCTTTTTCGCGTCTAGCGTCGCCACGGTAACACTTTTGAAAGAGAAAAGTAATGCGTGGTGTCGCACGATGGAGACGCACATTTTGGTGTATAACACACCTGGGTGCACGTTACGGTTCGGGCTGAATTAACTGCCGAAGGAATGGCATAAATTGCGCCAAAATTACACAATTAATTCAAAATGGCTGACTTCCTGTTCGGTTTCGGCCATGGCTCCAAGAGACTTTTCTTTAAGTTGCGACATGATACAGGTGTGTATCGATTTTCGTGCATGTACGTCAAACCGTATTGTGGGGCTTGAGGCACAAAGTTTTCCGGGGGGCGCTGTTGAGCCATTTTGCCACGCCCATCAATGCAAACCAGGAAATATCAAATTTATCGCCAGGCCTGGCTTGCATGCCAAATTTGGTGCCTTTTGGGGAACTATCAAATATGGACCAATCAGATGAAGGGGGGGTGCGCTTGTTGGCGTCTAGCGTCACTACGGTAACACTTTCGAAAGAGAAAAGTAATGCGTGTAGTCGCAGGATGGAGACGCACATTTTGATGTATAACACATCTGGGTTCACGATACGGTTCGGGCTGAATTAACTCTCGAAGGAATGGCATATATTGCTCCAAAATTACGCAATTAATTCAGAATGTTCAAAATGGCCGACTTCCTGTTCGGCTTCGGCCATGGCGCCAAGAGACTTTTCTTTTAGTTGCGACATGATACAGGTGTGTACCGATTTTCGTTCATGTACGTCAAACCGTATTATGGGGCTTGAGGCACAAAGTTTTTTCTGTCGAACCAATCAGATGAAGGGTGGGCGCGCTTTTTGGCGTCTAGCCCCGCCACGGTAACGCTTTTGAAAGAGAAAAGTAATGCGTGTTGTCGCAGGATGGAGACGCACATTTTGATGTATAACACACTTGGGGGCACGTTACCGTTCGGGCTGAATTAACTTTCGAAGGAATGGCATAAATTTCGCCAAAATGACACGACTAATTCAAAATGGCCGACATCGTGTTCGGTTTCGGGCATGACCCCAAGAGACTTTTGTTTAAGTTGTCCCATGATACAGGTGTGTACTGATTTTCGTGCATGTACGTCAAACCGTATCGTGGGGCTTGAGGCACAAAGTTTTCCGGGGGGCGCTGTTGAGCCATTTTGCCACGCCCATTAATGCAAACCTTTAAATATCAAATTTTTCGCCAGGCCTGACTAGGGTGCAAAATTTGGTGACTTTTTGGGCATGTTAAGGGGGGCAAAAAGGCCTTCACTTTGTCAGGAAAATAATAATAATAATAATAATAAAAATTCCTGCAAATACAATAGGGCCTTCGCACTGAAGGTGCTCGGGCCCTAATAATAATAATAATAAAAATTCCTGCAAATACAATAGGGCCTTCGCACTGAAGGTGCTCGGGCCCTAATAATAATAATAATAATAATAATAAAAATTCCTGCAAATACAATAGGGCCTTCGCACTGCAAGTGCTCGGGCCCTAATAATTTAAACTGCTAAAAGTTATCTACTCAGAGAAACTGATGAAGATCATGGGACTGAAAACCAAGACAGCAAGGAGAGAGATAGAGAATCTGTGTTTAAGTCTGCAGCATCAGATAGAACAAGCATCTCTCACCATAGCAAATTGAAGTCCACCAGGTCTTCTGTTCATTCTCGAAGTGACTCAAAGGTCTCATCCAGAGGCTCCAGCCAGTATTCTGCTCACAGACGGGAGGCTGCTGCTGAGGTTGCCGCCAATGAAGCTGCCTTGCAAGTACTATTAGAGAAAGAACGTCATATCAAAGAAATCGAACAACTTGAGGCTGAAAATGCAGAGAGGCAAAGGGCACTACAGGCCAAGCGACGAGAATTGGAGCGATTGGAGACAGTAAAGAATCTAGAGGCTGCCAAGGCACGTCAGAAAGTGTATGAAGAAAGTGAATGTTCAGATGATGAGATAGATCAACTGCTTCATCATCCTGTTCCGCTGAAAGAGAAGGGAGAAATTAAAGTTGAAAGTTACCTGTCTCCGCATAAACGTCCAACACAAACACTGACACAACTAGAAAGAGAAGACAGCACAATGGCTCTTGTGAGAGTGTTTGCAGAGTCCATCAGTGCAAGTCGCCTTCCTATACCAGAACCGACGACATTCAGCGGTGATCCACTCAGATTCAATGACTGGAAGACTTCATTTCAGACACTCGTTGACAGAAAAAACATACCAGGTGAAGAAAAGATATATTACCTGCGAAGGTATGTGAGTGGCACAGCCAAGAAAGCCATAGAGAGCTACTTCCTGCTAGGCACAGAGTCAGCCTATCGTGCAGCATGGACCATCCTAGAAGAGAGATATGGCAATCCATTCCTCATCGCCAAAGCCTTCAGGGACAAGCTTGATTCATGGCCCAAGATAAACTCCAAGAGCAGCATGGAACTTCAAGAACTTGCTGATTTCCTCCGCAGCTGTGAGGCGGCCATGTCTCAAATCAAGAGCCTTGAAATACTGAATGACTGTAATGAAAATCAGAAGATACTCGCTAAACTTCCAGACTGGCTGACCTCTAGATGGAATAGGAGGGTCATGGAAGTGCAAGAGCAAAGTCACGAGTTCCCAAGCTTCAGCAACTTTGTTCAGTTCATCGCACGTGAAGCCAGAATCGCTTGCAACCCAATAACATCTCTCTATGCTCTCAAGCCAAGTGAAGGTGAAAGGAACAAGATTTTGAGGAACTCCGGAGCTCCAGGAGCAAAGGTGCTGGCAACAAACTCAAATGAAAAAAATGTTGTTGCCAGTTGCGCTTTCTGTGAAAGGACAGGTCACAGTTTACTCAAGTGTTTCAAGTTCATGGATGAAACAGTCTCTGCACGAGTTAAGTTTGTTCAGGAAAACAAGTTGTGCTTTGGCTGTCTGCAATCTGGCCATCGCTCAAAGGAATGTGAAAGGCGACAGACCTGCAACATATGTGAAAGGGGACATCCAACTTGCCTCCATGATAACCGCACTAGAGAAAGAAAGATGCTAACAAAGGCTAATGGAGCAGGTAACCATGACAAGCCTAAGGACAGAAGTACTGAACAAGACACGACAACCACAAGACAAAGACAAGACAAAGCAGTGAGATCCTCCTTTGAGGCAATGTCAAACAGAGTCATACAGAACTTCAAAGACACTCATACATCCACAATCATTCCAGTGTGGGTGTCAGCCTCAAGTGAGCCTGATTGTGAAATTCTTGTGTACGCACTTCTAGACACACAGAGTGACACAACCTTCCTTCTTGAAGAAACTGCGAAGGCTCTGCATACAAATAATGAACCAGTTCAGTTAAAGCTGTCTACCATGGCTTCAAGAAACACCATCGTGCCATCTCAAAGAATTACTGGCCTGCAAGTAAGGGGATTTTACTCAAACAAGGTAATTCCTCTGCCAGTTACCTACACAAGATACTTCATACCTGCAAATAGAGAACATATTCCCACACCAGAGACGGCTAAACTTTGGCCTCACCTTGAACACATTGCAGCCGAGATAGCTCCTCTTCAAAGTTGTGACGTTGGTTTGTTAATTGGCTACAACTGTCCTCAAGCTCTCGTTCCAAGACAGGTAGAGTCTGGTGAAGGAAATCAACCATTCGGACTGAGAACGGACTTGGGCTGGAGCATAGTAGGCTACGGCAACCTCCATCTCAATTATGGAGATGCAATAGGAGTAAGTCATCAAGTTGTTGTGAAGCAAGTAATTCCAGAGTGTCAGTTGGCTTCAAATGTCCCAAGTGAAGTGCCTTATGTCTGCAGAACACAGATAAAACAGGTAGTCTCACCTGTAGATGTCATCAAGGTCCTGGAGTCTGACTTCGTCGAAAGAGCTTCAGATGACACAAGCATCTCTCAAGAAGACCTCAGATTCCTGTCACAGATGCAAGGGAACATCTGGCTCAACGATGATGGTCACTATGAGATGCCTCTACCATTCAAGAAGGAGAGACCTAACTTACCAAACAACAACATCTGCGCCATCCACCGTCTCAGATGCCTAGAAAGGAAACTAAAAAGAAATGAACAATACTACAAGGACTATAAAACATTCATGGATGACATCATAGCTCGTGGAGATGCAGAAAAGATTATTGAAGAAGACATCAACAAGACTCCTGCATGGTATATACCCCATCACGGGGTGTATCACCCGCAAAAGCCCGGAAAGATCCGCGTCGTCTTTGACTGTTCTGCGAGATTTCAGGAGACTTCCTTAAACGACCATCTACTAACTGGCCCGGAGTTGACAAACAACTTAGTCGGAGTCCTTTGTCGTTTTCGTAGAGGTCCTGTGGCGATAATGTGCGACATCGAGCGCATGTTTCACCAGTTCTTTGTGAAGGCAGAAGACCAAGATTATCTACGCTTCCTTTGGTGGGAGGAAGGAAATTTGGAAGCTCAACCATCTATCTATCGGATGAAAGTCCACCTGTTTGGTGCAGCTTCTTCCCCAGGCTGCGCCAACTTTGGACTCAGACATCTCGCTGATGAAGGACGGGGAAGATTCAGTGAAGACACAGTTCAGTTCATCAAGAGAAATTTTTATGTTGACGATGGGCTGGCAAGTGTCGCATCACAAGAGCAAGCCATCCAACTAGTGAAGGAAGCAAGAGAACTCTGCAGCACGGGCAAACTCCGGCTGCATAAGTTCATCTCAACGAGTGAGAAAGTCATGGCCACAATTCCTCAGGAGGAATGTGTTGCAGCAGCCAAGGATCTGAACATGGCGCTGGGTGAACATCATGTGGAAAGAGCGCTCGGCATTCAATGGTGTGTGACCTCGGATGAATTCCAGTTCCGAGTAGTAGTCAAACCGAATCCACTCACCCGAAGAGGAGTCTTGTCCCCGGTCGCCTCAATATTTGACCCGCTCGGATTCGTTGCACCATTCATCCTGGTAGGAAAAAGGATTGTCCAGCAGATGTGTCGTGACAAGCTCAGTTGGGACGGCACCTTACCTGATGACCTGCGACCTCTCTGGGAATCTTGGCTCCTAGACCTGAAAACCCTGGCTGGTGTGAAGATCCAGAGGTGCTACGTACCACTAAACTTTGAAGCCCTGCACTATGAGTTGCATCATTTCTCCGATGCTAGTGCGTCAGGATATGGAGAGTGTTCATACCTCAGAGTGATCAGTACATCAGGAGAAGTGCACTGTACACTAGTCATGGGAAGATCAAGAGTTGCTCCCACTAAGGTGACGACCATACCGAGACTAGAGCTATCAGCGGCAGTGGTGGCAGTCAAGGTCAGTGACATGCTCAAAAGAGAGCTTGAAGTGGATTGTGTACAAGAAGTCTTCTGGACTGGAGAAGATTTCATGTCTTCGTAGCCAATCGTGTAGAACGCATCAAACAGAGTACAGAATCTGCACAATGGAGGTATGTAACTTCAGAAGAAAACCCAGCAGATCATGCCTCAAGGGGTCTCTCAGCGGACCAGCTGTTAACATCTAACTGGTTCACAGGCCCAGACCTGCTTTGGCAGATGAAATTACCAACAGGAGATGTCAAGGTGGGAGAGATCCCAAGTAGTGATCCAGAGCTCAAGAAGGCCCAAGTTTATGACACACAGGCAAAGGAGGTGAGGTCACTATTGGATCGCTTACACAAGTTCTCAGATTGGTCAAGGTTGGTGAAGGCCATCGCTTGGCTAAAACGCCTTGCTAAAGCAATCAAAGGTCTGCAGCCAAGGTCCGTTGAAGCTACAAGTCTAGAAGAAAGGAGGCAAGCACAGCTAGCAAAAATAATGCTGGTTCAAGAAACAAACCTCTCTCAAGAGATCCAGTATCTCCAGCACCACAAGGAGATACCACAAAAGTCCAAGCTGCATAGACTGAATCCATTCCTGGATGATCAAGGCATCATTAGAGTTGGAGGCCGCTTGACTCATGCTTCTTTACATCCACATGTAAGGCATCCCGCGGTTCTTCCAAGAGACAGCCACATCTCATCATTGCTGGTCAAGCACTATCATGAAAGAGTGCACCATCAAGGCCGGGGAATGACCACAAATGAGCTCCGTTCCAACGGCATATGGATCCTCGGATGCAGCACTCTGGTCTCATAATATATTTACAAGTGCACCAAGTGCAGGAAATGTAGAAGAGGTTTGGAAGAACAAAGGATGTCAGATCTTCCTGTAAACCGAACAGAAGCCACACCACCATTCACTTTCTGTGGCATGGATTGTTTCGGTCCGTTTTACATCAAAGAAGGGAGAAAGGAGTTAAAGAGGTACGGACTGTTGCTCACCTGTATGTGCTCCAGAGCAATTCACATTGAAATGCTCGATGACTTGACCTCGGATGCCTTCATTAATGCCCTGCGTTCTTTCATCGCTATTCGTGGAGCAGTGCGGCAGATAAGGTGTGATCAGGGGACAAACTTTGTTGGCGCGAGGCGAGAATTTGTTGATGCTTTAAAGGAGATGGATCAAGAGGAACTCAAAGAGAGAGGATGCGAGTTCATCTTTAATACCCCAGCCTCAAGTCACATGGGCGGAGTCTGGGAAAGACAGATCCGCACCATCAGAAGTGTTTTGATGTCTATCCTTGAACAGTCTGCCAAGCTACTGGACTCCTCCTCTCTACGAACCTTTCTTTATGAGGTCATGGCAGTAGTGAATAGTAGACCGCTGACTACGGATAACCTGAATGATTCATCCAGTCCAGAGCCATTGACACCAAACCACATTCTGACCATGAAGTCCACAATCCTATCACCTCCGCCTGGGAAGTTCGTCAGGGAAGACCTCTACCTCCGTAAGCGATGGCGTCGATTTCAACTCCTGGCCAACAACTTCTGGTCACGCTGGAAAAGGGAGTATCTTTTGAATCTCCAACATAGACAAAAGTGGACTAAAGACCGCAGAAATGCACAGGTCAACGACATTGTTCTGCTGAAGGATGATGGGATACCGCGAAACAAATGGAAGTTGGCCAAGGTTACGCAAGTTCATCCTGGAAAGGATGGGAAAGTGAGGACGCTCACGTTGTTGCTAAGTAATCCCACGCTGGACAGAACGGGAAGACGCACTTCCAAACCAGTCTACCTGGAGAGACCTATTCAGAAGACGGTCACGCTGTTGGAAGCTGAATAAAGAGCACAATCTACCATTCACTCACTCTCAGTTTATTAGCTGGCTTTATTGATTGTTACTGATTCGTAACAATCAGTTAAATAAAGTTAAAGTTAAAGTTAAATAAGTTTAAGTATTCAAGTTATGTTCATACACAGTATATGTGTCTTTCATAAGTAATTCTTAGAAAATCACTTGTGATTTGGTGGGAGTGTAACTGCACACATGTCAGTTTAATGTTCTGATTTATTTATATATTTTTTGGTTCCTACCTGCCATTATTGTGCGGACGTATTGTTTGTATTTTTGTTTCTGGACGGTGCCACCTTTGGCGACACCAACTGGCAAAGCATGGTAACGGAGAAAACGGATGGTTGTTTCCACAAGTGACAAATTTAATGTTGGTAACAAATTAAATATTCACAAAGAAGACAAAGAAAGAAGAAAGGACAAGATTCAGCCCTTTTGGTAGTGTGCAGCCTACGAGGTGTGTTAATTTTGTGTCTGTGTAATTATGTTAAGCTACAAGCTTTTGCACGTGTATTTACATGATTGCATTTTTATTTTCTTTAGTTCTCACGGGTCAGTCGGTGACCGGTAGGGGTGTAACAATATATCGTGCCACGAAATTTCGCGATACAAAAACGTCACGATACGTGTCGTGGAGGTGACAACCTGTATCGCGATATTATGTTATTAATATTAATCTATTGTGTTGACTAGAAACGCGCATCCGACCGCGGCCGCGGCTGCGCGGACCAAAATCTTCCTCCGCTCAGGAGAAAGTAGTCCCGTTTTGCGGTCCTGTTTTGAGCTCTGAACCTTTACTGATGTAAGTCTGGTGTAGAGTTAAGCCTTACCTTATTAAATTAAACCTTTTTGGGGTCGTGAGTAGGATAAACACGGAGACAACTTCTGCGTGAGTTTGCGTGTACTTCAATGTCCGCTCAACAGCGTAGGATTTCAGAACATCAACACAACACCTAGTGCTGTATCACTCCGCCCAATCTAAAACATACTAACAACTGATATACTGACTAGTGTAATTATAGTCCCTGATTTACAGAATAGGCTATAAAGAATATATTTACAAAATAATGAACCCTGAATTACCAAAATAACCTTCTTAACAAAAATGAATCTCCTCTTACACTTATAAGGTGAGCAGGAATAAATCTTTTTATGATGTAAAATTGTATGTATTTATTTACTTGTATTTATTTATTCAATTTTAGTTGTTAAATTTCTGGAAAAGAAAAAAGTCAAATCATACATGAGAGAAACTATTCAGTTTGTGGCAAAATATTTTTATTATATGAAACTGAAGATCATAATGCAAACCTGACATTTACTTTTAGTTCAGTTTGTGGAAAATGGTTGGCCTGGCTTTCTCTTTAAAACTTAAACAGTTATAAAGCATTACAAACTGTAAAAATAGGGCAAACGCACAGCATTGTTTTGTATTATGTGTCTTTCAAATAAAAGACATTTTTTTCCAGTTATATATTCCTCATTCAAGGTTGTTAAAAAATACTGCTATAATATCGTATCGTATCGTTATCGTGACCTCAATATCGTGTATCGTACCGTATCGTGAGATTAGTGTATCGTTACACCCCTAGTGACCGGGAATAAAACCTGTTTTCTAAAACGAGCTCGGGTCTCATACTTTCTACCGGGAGGAGCTACACCGGCAGCAGCGTTCTGGATCAGCTGGAGCTGTCTGATCGACTTTTTATGCAGAACTGTGAAGACAATGTTGCAGGAATCAAGTCTACTGAAGATAAACGCATGGATGAGTTTTTCAAGGTCCTGATGAGACATTAGTCTTTTGATCCTGGATATATTCTTCAGGTGATTGTAGACCCACTTTGTCGTTGTTTTAATGTCTCTGAAGGTTCAGGTCTGAGTCCATTACTACAAGATTTCAGGCGTCATCAGTGGTTTGTAGCTGTAATAGCTGAATCTGTGTGCTGACTCTGCTGTGTGCTGATGCTCTTCTTTTGATCCTAAAACAATTACTTCCGTTTGGTTTTTGTTTAACTGAAGAGAATTTTGGCACATCCAATCATTGATTTGTTGACATTGTAACGTACACCTGTGGGTCATCTGCATAGTTATGATAACTGATCTTGTTGTTTATTATGTTGTGCCACAGAGGGGGTGATGTTTCAGTTATCAAAGAGCTGTTAATAGTTGTCCTTCGACAATTATAAATAATTAATAAAGTTGATTATTTATCAAATTGAATTATCAAAATGAATTAACCAAAACGGGGCACCACCTGACATAATGAGGAAAATGATAACTAAACAGCAAAATCAGTCTCAAGGTAAGTTATTGTTCAGAATAATAGTGAAGAAAGGAGTCCGAGCACAGACCTTTGCAACCAGCAGTTATGACAAATATGTATAAAATAAACACAAACAACTTCTCTCAATCAAATGAATCAGAATCTATTTACACAAGTGTTAAAAGATGATAAAACAACACTTATGATAAATTCTGATGGCTAAACTACGCAAAAACAACTAACTAACAGTAAACACAACTTCAACTAACTAACAGTAAACACAACTTCAGATTATATATATATATGTGTGTGTGTGTGTGTGTGTGTGTGTGTGTGTGTGTGTGTGTGTGTGTGTGTGTGTGTGTGTGTGTGTGTGTGTGTGTGTGTGTGTGTGTGGTGACTGAGTCTCACGTGACTCAAAATGGCGGACGAGATTTCGTCTCATCCAGTGAAAACAAACTCGGAGGCTTTATGACCAAGATAAGAGTGTACGTGTGTGTGGGGGGTTAGTAGGAGAGGATGAGAGGAGAAAAGTAAAACCCAAGACACTAGAATAACTTCTCACCACCAGAAAACCATGTTTTTCTGATGATTCCCACACGCACAAATGTAAAACTAACTTCACATGTGCACTCTGGTCATTCAACTGGGACATGAGGAAAGGCATTGTTTTCTGTTGTGGAAGAACATGCCATCAAGATCCAGCAACGTGGATGCCACATTAGAAAAATGATAAAGTAAACAAACACACTTAAACTAATAAACACAGTTGTGACGGGATCAGCGGTCTGGCTCACAACGCAACCAAACTTGTTAAATATGTTGATGTTTCTCTGCCCAGACACAAAACAGCCTTTTACATGGATCTTTGTAGTTGAAGAAAAAGGGTGGTTTGGTCTGGCCGGTCAGCATTCCTTGGTGAACAAAAAGTTGATTACACTCAGCAGGGGATCCTGATAAAGAGCGACTCTGTCTCTCCGGGTCCTTGTCTCCGTGTGGATGAGGGGATGCAGTATAGATACAGCAGCTGGGCCCTTCTTCAGCTCCAGGTCGGTCCAAAGGCGTTCACGTCGGGGCGTCGTAGGCTCTGCGTTGGTGTAACGTGGAACCATAAATCAGCCTTCAGTTACCCCTTTTACACCAAGCTGGTTCCAGGGCTGGTTCTGGGCTAGAGCCGACGCGCCGTACGCCGTAATTTCTTAACAGGCGTAGCTACAACTGATAGATTTAATCTATTAAACCAATATTTATCTTCCTAAATGATTTATTTCATCCAGCGTAATTCTCAACAGAGCTGCAGGTTTCTCCCCCGGGAAGACGGCGCAGGTTGAGCCGGCTGAGGAGCTGCTGTGCCCCGGGGCTGCCGGCTCTCGAGTCAAATTTCTTAACAGGCGTTATTTGGATAAACTGAGCCCAGGTTGGGGATCTTAACGGTTACTTTTAAGCCTGAAAAAATATTAAAACTTAATAAAGTGCCATATTAACAGCGCTACAGCTGAAATTAAAACAGCTTTTGGCTCTCAGCTTCCTGATCAGGGTAGGGATTAAACAGAGGGGGAGTGGTGGTGACGTATACAGTAACGTAATGACGTGGCTCTCTGGCCAGCACCAGCTTGTGTAAAAGCAAACAGTTCTCAACCGGTTCTTACTAGAACCAACCCGCGAACCGGCTCTAGCACCAGCACTAGCACCAGCCCTGGAACCAGCTTGGTGTAAAAGGGGTAAGTGTGTGCTCTGTGTGCTGTTCTGAACTTCTCTGTTGTGCTCATTTTGCTGGGACGTCGGGTCCCTCCGCCGAGACACAACTTTTGCGGTGTGTGTTCATTGTTGTGTCTAAAAATGATACGCAGTGCCCACCTAATCAGAAACGGTACAGATATTTTGGGATTTTTTTTATATATATAAAAAAATTTAATTATAAAAAAATAAAGGATCCCCATAACTTTGATTGGGTGGGCAGGACACACGTTTGGGTGGACACAGCCCACCCCTGCCCCCCCCTAAAACCGGCCTCGAGTTCCAGTACTCAGAAGTCCGACGGGAGGATTATGAGCGTATAGTGTGAGCAGACGGGAGGATTATGATCGTATAGTGTGAGCAGACGGGTCGCATCCGAGCATCGGGTCGTACAGTGTGAGACCATAAATCTTGGGCTGTGAACTTTTGAACTCAGCGATCTAGTCGTGAGGTGTGAGATGGGGCAGTCTCAAATGATTTAAAATATCGCACAGTGTATGCCCAGCTTTAGTGATGAATGGAAGATTTGAGATGGGTCTGTAATTTAGCATTAGCAATTTGTCCAGATTGTTATTTTTCAGCAGTGATTTGATGGCTGCTGTCTTCAAGGTCTTCAAGGTCTGGGGAACAACACCTGACCGCAGGGATGAGTTCACTATCTGAATCAGATCAGATGCCATGACGGGTAAAACTTTATTGAAGAAAGCTGTGGGTAAAACATCAAGACAAGAGGATTGGTTTAGCTGATACACAATATCCTCCAGGTTGTTGGAGTTAAACGGATGTTTTGTGTCATTTTGTGCAAATTGGTTTTAATTGGAGACAGCACTGTGTCTGAACTTGATGCTGATGCACTGATTGCTTTTCTAATCGTCTGGATTTTCTCGGTAAAGTTGGTAAACTGATTGCTGGCCCTTGTAGAGGAGTTCAGATGCTGCTGACACAGGAGGGTTTATTAACCGGTCCACAAACCAGGCACGACTATTATTGATGTTTTTGTTGATGATTTCAGAAAAGAAGGATTCCCTTGCATTCGTCAGTTAGAGATTATATCTATGAAGTCTCTCTTTATAGATGTCATAGTGAACCTGGTGTCCAGTCTGTCACCACTTTTTCGACACTCCTTTATTCACTTCTTATTAGTGGGGCATTTCTCTACTGAGATTTTTTCTTACCAGAGACGACCTTCACCTTAGTGGGAGCGATGGAACCAATGAACCGTTTGACATCATTTACAGCTCTATCACCCGCCACCATCAGGGGTTGAGGTCCATTACTGAAGGTCCTCTTTCTGAAGCCGTTTAAACTACGATCTGGTCTCGTAGATGACTTTTCCTTCAGGGAGTCAAGGTCTTGCAGAAGTGGAGAAAACCTGTTTTGTAGGGAATTCATTTGTTTTCTGTCAGCCACAGTCTGCTGCTGTTTCCTTGTTGGTGCTGGGGTTGAAGAAACATTTCTCTTCAGCGTCGGCCAAGTCATTTCATCCAGGTGCTGAGTTCTTCCTGTCAGCCTTCTGCCCAGGTCTGAAGAGAGAGAGTTCCAGGGAGGACTAGTGTCAGCCTGCTCTTTTGTTGTGGGTCATCGGTAGAGTTGTTTCATTTCCATATAAAGCATCAACCTCAGCATTCACTTTGGGGAATTTTCATTTCCATTACTGCAATTTTCTGGAGAGGTTTGTTGTACTCATCTGTGGAAAAGGGAGGCACCTTGGGCTGATTAGCTGGTGTTCCCAGAAACAGATGCAGCTGCTCCCACAGTTGCCTCGCCCTCCTCTCAGAAAAGATTCAAGAAAAATAATAAAAACTGCTTAATAATCCTAGTCCTAGTCACCGCTCCTGTTCATAATTTTTATGGACAGGATTTCTAGGCGCAGCCAGGGACTGGAGGGGATCCGGTTTGGGAACCACAGGATTTCGTCTTTGCTTTTTGCATGATGATGTTGTCCTGTTGGCTTCATCGGACCGGGACCTTCAGCATGTGCTGGGGCGGTTTGCGGCCGAGTGCGACGCGGCAGGGATGAGAATCAGCACCTCCAAAACCGAGGCCATGGTTCTCCACTGGGAAAGGGTGGCATGCCTTCTCCGGGTGGGTGGAGAAGTCCTGCCTCAGGTGGAGGAGTTCAAGTATCTCGGGATCTTGTTCACGAGTGAGGGAACGATGGAGCGGGAGATTGACAGACGGATCGGTGCAGCGTCCGCAGTTATGCGGTCGATGTACCGGACCGTCGTGGTGAAGAGGGAGCTGAGTCAGAAGGCGAAGCTCTCAATTTACCGGTCAATCTACGCACCTACCCTCACCTATGGTCATGAACTTTGGGTAGTGACCGAAAGGACAAGGTCGCGGATACAAGCGGCCGAGATGAGTTTCCTCCGCAGGGTGGCTGGATGCTCCCTTAGAGATGAGTTTCCTCCGCAGGGAGGAGCTCGGAGTCGAGCCGCGGCTCCTTCACATTGAGAGGAGTCAGCTGAGGTGGCTTGGGCATCTGTACCGGATCCTCCTGGACGCCTCCCTAGGGAGGTGTTCCAGGCATGTCCCACCGGGAGGAGACCCCGGGGAAGACCCAGGACACGCTGGAGAGACTATCTCTCTCGGCTGGCCTGGGAACGCCTCGGACTCCCCTCGGAGGAGCTGGAGGAAGTGTCTGGGGTGAAGGAAGTCTGGGCATCTCTGCTGAGGCTGCTGCCCCCGCGACCCGGGAACGGATAAGTGGCGGACGATGGATGGATGGATGGATGGATGGATGGATGGATGGATAAAAATCCTAGTTTAAGTCCAACTTCCTTGCAGATTTCGTAGGAAGTAAGAAAATATGATTAAAAGAAGCAAAGCAAGCTGAGTAAGCGTCCCCACTGTAAGGAAGCAGGAAGTATAAGGAATGAGGAATGATTTGAGAACCGGCTTCGGTTTAATTCTTGGAGAAAAGGTCACAGTCTATAACTGTTGATGCTAAAGCCAAGCATGAAGGAGCAAGTGACTCAGTACTATGTTTGGGACAAAATGGACACAGCTTAACAAGATCCCAACAGTCAAACTTGGTGGAGGGAGCAATACGGTAAATGTTACTGGTCTGAGTTTGCCCAATGCTAAGACCCAGCACCATTAGATCATTCTTATTATGCTTTACACAAAACTAGGGATGCCCCGATACCGATACTGGTATCGGTATCTGGGCCGATACTGCTCTCATATACTCATACTCGTACTCGCAAAAATTCCCCGATACCCTAGCACCGATACTTCATTGTTGTTGTAGTTACTGGTTAGTGCCGCTAGGGGGAGATGTTGAGCCGCCCCGCGGCTCCCCGGGTCTGTCTGCAGCCTGGCTGAGCAGCTACAGCCACAGAGCTGCTGCTCAGCCAGCTGTTCCGTGTTTCAGTTTGTTCTATCTTCTTTAATTATACAAACTGGAAGATTGAGTATTACCCTTACTAACAGGGAACTTTATTAAACACTCCACGTAATTCACAGTACAACATAAACAATCCCATTGTTACATTCCGGTTAGCCGTTAGCCGTAAGCCGTGTTAGCCGCGCCGACAGCCCGCAGTCTGCCTTGCTTCTGTCATCGTCCCTTATTTTGAAATATGTCCACCCTGCTGACATCCCGCTTGATTGTCGCTATCTTGCCTGAAACGGCACTGCCAGTCTCACCCACGGGCACCACTCTCTATAACCGGACTGTAACAATGGGATTGTTTATGTTCTTCTTCTTCTTCTCTGTTTTATTGGCGGATCGCAACCAACTGTAAGGGACATACCCCACCTACTGTACGAGAGTGTGTAACTTCATTTCATTTAGCCTGTTTTTTTAATTCTATTTGATTGTTTATGTTGTTTCACACGGACGGCTTCAGGTGAAGCACCGCACATGCTCAGTTGATGTTCCTGCGATGAGACTAAAGCGCAGAGGAAAGACCGGCCAGCTGAGTTTTGTTTAAAATTAAATTTCTGTTGCAAATAAAACCTGTCTTCCAATTCATTGCATTTTTCATTGCATTTTTAGCCTAGTTATTTTTGATGTAGAAGTATCATATCGGTACTCGGTATCGGCGAGTACACAAATTAAAATACTCGTACTCGGTGTGAAAAAAATGGTATCGGGGCATCCCTACACAAAACAAAGAAAAGAACGAGCACCTACATTTGCAGATGACTGCATTTGTAATTGCAAAAAATATGTTATCTGAGCAACTGTCTGAGAGACAATACGAATAAGGCAGAATGCTCAGCGACTGGGATAAAAATAAGCCTCAGGAAGTAGCCAGGTTATTTATCAATGTCTATTTAAACCGTCTCCCTTCAGCGAGACGACTTCAACAGGAGATTGCTTTAAGACTCCATCCATTCTTACTACAGGAGTCTGTAGGATTGATTTTTGTGCTCAGCGGTTGTTCTGGCACGACCGGGAGCCAAGAGCTGGGAGGGAATATTGTCTGTTCCCAGAGGGACTGGATCAAGGGGGCTCAGCCTTATATGTGCAGACAGAACCATCGATTCAGAGCCTCTGAAAACACATTTTCTTTTGTAAATCCGAAACGTGCTTATTCAGCCACGAGAGACGTTTTTTCATCTGTAATAAGGCCCTAATAGACGATTATTTTTGTAGCATATGGTATTCTTTTAATGGAATATAATATATTGAAGGTATATTTTCTTAAACTTTGCATTTATGAAATATTTTTACCTTGGTTACCAACATTCATACCTTGTAGTGATGCAGAAGCTTTTAATAAATACAAAATCTTCCATCTATCCATCCATCCATTATCTATACCCGCTTTATCGTTTGCAGGGTCACGGGGGTCTGCTGGAGCCTATACAAAATCTTATGACTTAGTTCTAAAAAAGGGATAAAAAAAGGTTTTAAAAGTTAAACAGTGATGTTTTAGGTTCATTACGAAGTTCATTACGAAGTCCATGTTTGTGATGAATATAAAGATGATAAGAAACTTTGTGAATGCTTGTAAACAGTATTTAATACTGAGATTCAGTGAATGGCTCGATCCAAACATGTACTTGACACTTTTATAAGGTTATTAACACCTTTACATATGTAAATAAGTCTATTAGTTTATGTCTATGACATAACATGAAAGTACTGTACCTTTTTGTGCTTGTGTCACACCTTTATTCCACCTCACTGCAGTTAGAAGGTCCTGGTTTAAATCTGGGTTGGACTTTATGATTTTGGATTTCTGCATGTTCTCGCCTGGCTTATGTGGGCTCTTCCTCTGGGTCCTCCAGCTTCCTCCACCAGCCCCAAAACATGTAGGTTAGGTTAGCCGGTGACGCGAGTGCAGCGCTTCTCATTTTAGGCATGTTTTAGACGGTTCCCGGCTCCAGGACACCTAACATAAATGGCTCATTAACAGACTAAATGAGAAGCTGAAGAGTGATTCGTTCATTTGCATCAGGTATGGTGGAGCAGGGGATCATCTAAAACAGTGGTCCCCAACCCCCGGGCCACGGCCCGGTACCGGGCCGTGGGTCATCTGGTACTGGGCCGCACAGAAAGAAAATATAATTTCTGTAAAATCCCTAACTGATGATGGATGACTCTCAAACTGATGGTTCACAATGTTTTCATTCCTTGGATGTAAATACACTGCAAACACACCGTAAGAGCTATAAAGAATAAAATAAAATAGAGTTAAGGCGCCTTCAAAATAAAAGCACTAAATATCTGTCTCCTTAATATATAAGAAATAAAATAAAAGCCTGGCTTTAATTAACGTTAATGAGAAAACAAACATAAAAACACATTGATAGAAATACTCATATTAAAGGTAATTTACAATTTCCATTTGTATTAAATTTTTTCGAAAATGACGTTTTATTATTATTATTATTATTATTATTATTATTATTATTATTATTATTATTATTATTATTATTATTATTACTATAGAGAAAATCCCACAGTTTTTAATGCCAATCTTGTCATTTTATTTAGTTTCAGCTACACCTTTAGATTGGGCCGTGAAAATATTGTCAGACATTAAACCGGTCATGGTACAGAAAAGTTTGAAGACCACAGGTCTAAAACACGGAGGGCGCCGGTGCCGGTGGACCAAGACTGAGACTGACAGCAAGAATGAAGAGGCATCAACATTGTTATCATGGGAAGTATCAGACGATACGAGCTGACAGAGACGGAGACCAGGAGAAGCTAAGTGCTTGTCAGGAAGAGACGGATGATCTTGGACACGTGATGGCGAACCGTTGTATCCCAGATGTTAAAGTGTTGGCTGTAAGTTGGGTTCCGCGCTGTCTCCTGACCCTTCACGTATGTTACCTGCTAATGATACACATCAGTGCTGTTGTTGCCAGGCAACAAACACAGTATTCCAGCGCACTGGTGACAATCTCTGGAGGTTTGAACCAATCCTCACCCTCTGCTATAGCTTTGCTTGTCTGCTGGTGTGTGGTTTCACTTTTTCTTTCTTATACAGGACTGTCTCAGAAAGTTAGAATATTGTGATAAAAGTTCTTCAATATTAAAATTTTCTGAGACAGTCCTGTATATCGTCCTTCATCTTTTTTCCTTTGGAGATTAATACAAAAATCATCAAATTCATTTCAATTCAGTTCAATTACACATAAAACCGTTTAATTTATTCATAAAAGACAGCATCTCCTGGACTAGAAAGCACTGGATTTTCTGTAAATGCTTTCATAGAGGAGAAGTACAGATTTGACATACTTTTGTGTTTATGTATTTGAAAGTTTCATCAGACAAAAATACAGCAAAAGCAGTGGAATCCAGTACCGTGTCAGTTTTAAGGTAACACTTTTCAAGTGCCTCATTAGCCATGTCATCGACTGTGTTACTGCTTGCAACTCCAGAGTTTTTCCAACTTTTCATGCTAACGATAAGAACCTGTGTGTCTGTTCCAGCTCATCTAAAGACGGTAGCATGCTTAGCTTTTACATCTTCTTCATCAGCCTGTCAAAATGAGCACTAATAAACCTCCACATGCCTGAAATTGCCAGCAATTACGGGAGACAGAGTGCCACCGAAGTCACTTGACTACTGTAATTGTGATGAAAGGACAGAAATTGAAGTTTTTCTGGAAGTAACAAAGTATTATCTTTTTCCTTCAGACATAAAGCTGATCAGTTATAGCCAAAATAAGATTCACTTGCTATTATAATGCATTTTTCTTGAAGACAAAACAAACATAATAGTGTTTGGAACCAAGGAAGAAAAATTAAATGTCAACACTCATCATCGAGCAATAAAGATTAGAATTTAAAGCTGCAAGCAGCGATGAACGGGCCCTAGCACTCATGACCCCCGTCCCCCATAAGCATATCAGAAATGACACCACCCACGACTTCCTATGTCAAACCATTCAAAAGTTATTGCAGATCGGAAGTATCACATATCGACCAATCGGAAGAAGGGGCGGGGCTAATTCAGGCCAATGAAGGTCAAGTACTCAATACTGAGTCCGATGACACCACCCACGAGTCTTTATGTCAAACCATTCAAAAGTTATGGCAGATAAAAGTTTTCTAGGGGGCGCTGTTGAGCCATCTTTCCACGCCCATTAATGCAAACCATTAAATATCAAATTTATCGCCAGGCCTGGCTTGCATGCAAAATTTGATGACTTTTGGAGAACTATCAAATATGGACCAATCAGATGAAGGGTGGGCACGCTTTTTGGCATCTAGCGTCGCCACGGTAACGCTTTTGAAAGAGAAAAGTAATGCGCGTAGTTGCAGGATGGAGACGCACATTTTGATGTATAAAACACCTGGGTGCACGTTACGGTTCGGGCTCTGAAGCGGCTGAGGAAATGGCATAAATTTCGCCAAAATGACGACGATTAATTCAAAATGTTCAAAATGGCCGACTTACTGTTGGGTTTCGGCCAAGGCGCCAAGAGACTCTTCTTTAAGTTGCCCAATGATACAGGTGTGTACCGATTTTCGTGCATGTACGTCAAACCGTATTGTGGGGCTTGAGGCACAAAGTTTTCTAGGGGGCGCTGTTGAGCCATTTCGCCACGCCCATAAATGCAAACCATTAAATATCAAATTTACCGCCAGGCCTGACTTGCGTGCAAAATTTGGTGACTTTTTGGGCATGTTTAGGGGGAAAAAAGGCCCTCCTTTCGTCAGAAGAAAGAAAGAAAGAAAGAAAGAAAGAAAGAAAGAAAGAAAGAAAGAAAGAAAGAAAGAAAGAAAGAAAGAAAGAAAGAAAGAAAGAAAGAAAGAAAGAAAGAAAGAAAGAAAGAAAGAAAGAAAGAAAGACGACTACAAACAAATTCCTACAGATACAATAGGGCCTTCGCACTGTAAGTACTCGGGCCCTAAAAGCCTGTTAAAGGACTAAAGGCTAAAGGACTGATGTTTCAGCAGGACTTGGAAGAGCCTATTTAGCTTTTATATAGACTGGACTACTGTAATGCTGTTACAAGAGACCAGAGTCCTAACCCAAGTACTCGCTAAAAGCAAGAGACACGAGTACTCGCTAAAAGCAGGAGACCCAAGTCCTACCTAAGACCAAGAGACCCGAGTCTTCGCTAAGATAAAGAGACCGGAGACCTTGCTAAGACCAAGAGCCCAAAGTACGCGCTTAAAACAAGAGACCCAAGTCCTCACCTAGACCAAGAGACCCTAGTCCTACCTAAGACCAAGAGGTTGCTGATTACATCTGGCAGGGGGACTACCGATGTAAATCAGCCTATGGCTGCAATCTGGGTGCATCTACATTTTATTTTTTTATTAAAAGAAAATGTTGATTGATGTACACTGTCCCTACCAAAATAAATAAATTGAAATTGAGACCTGAGTCCTAGATAAGATCAAGACTCCAGAGTCCTCGCTAAGACCAAGAGACCCTAGTCCTAGATAAGACCAAGAGACCCGAATCCTAGCTAAGACCAAGAGACATGAGTATTCACAAAGACCAAGAGACCCAAGTACTCGCTAAAAGCAGGAGACCCAAGTCCTCACAAAGACCAAGAGACCCGAGTCCTACCTAAGATCAAGAGACCCTAGTCCTAGCTAAGACCAAGAGACCAGAGTCCTAGATAAGATCCAAACACCCAAGTCCTCACAAAAACCAAGAGATTTGTGTCATCGCTAAGACCAAGATACCCGAGTCATAGCTCAAACCAAGAGACCTGAGTCCTGATGTCCAGGCCCGTCTGAAGTTTGCTAGAGAACATTTGGATGATGCAGAAGAGGATTGAGAGAATGTTATATGGTCAGATGAAACCAAAATAAAACTTTTTGGTAGAAACACAACTTGTTGTGTTTGGAGGAGAAAGAAAGTTGAGTTGCATCCAAAGAACACCAAACCTTCTATGAAGCATGGGGGTGGAAACATCATGCATCATGCTTTGTGTGTGACTTAGCACCCTTCCGGTATTGAAGTATTGTTGAGCTTTTACTAGAAGTCATGAGGGAAGGCGCTCTTCCACTGCCAAAGGTTTATTTTTTGCAGATTGGCAAAACCCAAGATGGTGCCCAATGAGCGTAACAAGTAACTACCATCCCAAACTTTACACACATCTTTGGCCATTTTGAGCACACCAGCTGCATGTTTCCAGCTTATTTGGACACACTCATGCACTCAAAACAGTAAATATGAGAGCAAGTACGTGATTTGGAGCCTCCAGGGTTCCGTTGAGTCTGCCACACATGCCCTGCTGGCTCATTGGAAAGCTGGTCCAGATCTAGATATCTTTACTGCTCGGTGATGTTTTAAAATTACTTTTGAATATGAGAATGCACCTTTGACGTCAGTTGTTAACAGCTACAGATGTTTTAACCTTTGTGCTTTCTTCGGGTCAAGGAAGGAAGGAAGGAAGGAAGGAAGGAAGGAAGGAAGGAAGGAAGGAAGGAAGGAAGGAAGGAAGGAAGGAAGGAAGGAAGGAAGGAAGGAAGGAAGGAAGGAAGGAAGGAAGGAAGGAAGGAAGGAAGGAAGGAAGAAAAGAAGGAAGGAAGGAAGGAAGGAAAGAAGGAAGGAAAGAAGGGAGGAAAGAAGGGAGGAAAGAAAGAAGGAAGGGAGAAAAGAAGAAACGAAGGGAGAAAAGAAGGAAGGAATGAAGGAATGAAGGGAGAAAAGAAGGAAGGAAGGGAGAAAAGAAGGAAGGAAGGGAGAAAAGAAGGAAGGAAGGAAAGAAGGTAGGAAGGGAGAGAAAAAGGAAGAAAGGGAGAAAAGAAGGAAGGAAGGAAAGAAGGTAGGAAGGAAGGAAGGAAGGAAGGAAGGAAGGAAGGAAGGACGGAAGGAAGGAAGGAAGGAAGGAAGGAAGGAAGGAAGGAAGGAAGGAAGGAAGGAACAGGAGAATGAGGTCATTTTGACCCAAAGACAGTAGACCAAAGGACTCCCTTCCTTCATTCCTTCTTTTCTCCCTTCCTTCCATCTTTTCTCCCTTCTTTCCTCCCTTCCATCTTTTCTCCCTTCCTTACTCCCTTTCCTACTTCCTTCCTTCTTTCCTTCTTTTCTCCTTCATTCTTTTCTTTCCAGCACGCAACCCTTTCAAGGGTTAAAGTTGTTAAAGTTGTTAAAGCTATATTTTCATAAAGTAAAATTACCGCTAGTTTAAATGTCACAATTAAGTTGTTGCTCTGCTCGCTTTTCTTTTGAAAATAACTCGTAAGAACCTGCTTTCCGGTGCTGCATGCTGCCAAAACAATGCTTCAGATCATCCATTTAACAGTTTTGACTTGATATTTTCCAGTATATTTTTAGGTCTGTTAGGGCCTGAGCCAGACAGATCCTTTCCCATCGTCAGTGCTCCACGCTCTCTGATTTTATACACCAGTGATCTCACTTCCTCTGTGAAAACTGAGTGAAATAACAGTTTACACTTCCAGACCATTGATAAATGAAAGTTTTTCAGGCAGTGTTGTCTGAAGGATCAGAGAGCAATTCGGGCTGGTGCCCTTGTCCTTTACTCTCACATTTCTCCTCATTCCTCGACATTGATATGTACTGTAGATGGAGAAATAAGCAAATCCCTTTCAATCTTTCTTTGGGGATCCTCGTTTTTACACATTTCAGAGACAGAGAAACACTTAATTTTGTTGACCAAGTGGAGATCTGTCCATCTGTGCTCATCAGCCCCCCTTTTGACACTGTTTTTCTACCATTTCTTCTCCTTTCACCTGCTTACTAGCACTAAATTGCACCGTATCATCCTAAGATGTGTAAATATATGTATATTAGGAAATGAAATGAAGTGGATGAGACAAACTAGGAGACATCTTGGTTTCATAGCATCTGTAAATGAGTTTGGTCAGTCATTCTCCACATCATTCCAACTTTTACTGATGTGCTGTTGTAAAACAACCACTGATGGGACTAACCGGGTGTATAGCTGTCTGGGAAATCTTTCTTTATGTGACTATAAAATTTGTGAAAAGTTATCATTTATCAAGCCAAAGGAAAAGTAATAGTGTTGATGTTGTTTAATTGAAGGTGTCCCTGTGTCCTTGGAACACTATCACCAACTTATGTCTTTGGGTCAAAAGGACCTAATCCTCCTAGCCTTCTTCCCTCCTGCTCTCTCCTTCCTTCTTCCTTTCCTCTTTTCCTCCTTTTTTACCCTCCTTTACTCCTTTTTCTTCCTACCTCCCTTTCGTCATTTGTTCCTTTATTAGCTTCTTTGCTTTTCCTTCCTTCTTTCCTTATTTTCTCCATTCCTTCCTTCTTCCCTTCTTTCTTTTTCTCCCTTCTTTCCTTCCTTCCATCTTTTCTCCCTTCCTTACTCCCTTTCCTACTTCCTTCATTATTTCCTTATTTTCTCCTTTCTTCCTTACTTCCTTCTTTCCTTCCTTCCATCTTTTCTCCCTTCCTTCCATCTTTTCTCCCTTCCTTACTCCCTTTCTTTCTTTCTTTCTTTCTTTCTTTCTTTCTTTCTTTCTTTCTTTCTTTCTTTCTTTCTTTCTTTCTTTCTTTCTTTCTTTCTTTCTTTCTTTCTTTCTTTCTTTCTTTCTTTCTTTCTTTCTTCCTTATTTCCTCCCTTCCATCCTTTCTCCCTTCCTTACTCTCTTTCCTACTTCCTTCTTTATTTCCTTATTTTCTCCTTTTGTCCTTAATTCCTTCTTTCCTCACTTCCATCTTTTCTCCAGTCCTTACTACCTTTCCTACTTCCTTCCTCCTTTCTTCCTTCCTTCCTTCTTTCCTCCCTTCCATCTTTTCTCCCTTCCTTACTCCCTTTCCTACTTCCTTCCTTCTTTCCTTATTTTCTCCTTTCTTCCTTACTTCCTTCCTTCCATCTTTTCTCCCTTCCTTCATTCCTTCTTTTCTCCCTTCCTTCCATCTTTTCCCCTTTCTTTCCTCCCTTCCATATTTTCTCCCTTCCTTACTCCCTTTCCTACTTCCTTCCTTCTTTCCTTCTTTTCTCCTTTCTTCCTTCCTTCCTTCTTTCCTTCCTTCCATCTTTTCTCCCTTCCTTACTCCCTTTCCTACTTCCTTCCTTCTTTTCTCCTTTCTTCATTACTTCCTTCTTTTCTCCCTTCCTTCTTTTCTCCTTTCTTCCTTACTTCCTTCTTTCCTTCCTTCCATCTTTTCTCCCTTCCTTCATTCCTTCTTTTCTCCCTCCACCCTCCCTTGACCCCAAGACAGCACAAGGGTTAATAATAGTGTTGATATTGTTTAATTTAACCTTGGAACACTATCACCAACTTAAAATGAAAACAACATCAGACATAAAGCACTTCAATAATGAGAAAAGTAAAAAGATGATCCTTTCAACCAGAGATTCCCTACTGTGGTAGGGAATCCCAGTCCTGGCCGTCTCCGTCTCCACCAGGCCTGGAGGTGTCAGAGCTCTACCGTAATCCTCCCGTGGTGAAAGGTCGGCCAGACCTCGGCCGTCGGGCTGCAGGCGTTGCTGTCAAACGCAGGCGAGTAAATGTGGACGTGCACGTCAACGCGACAGCAGCAGCAATGCCTCCAGCATTCTACCCGCCAAGTTCATTAACGCAATGTCCAAGGACATCTGTTTAGCGGACGGGCTGTTACTCCATCTCACCTCATCGGGCTGTTCCTCTGGGAAATCAGCCTGGAGAGTTAGAGACGGCGTCAAAAGCAGCTTCTCTGCCGTTCGCAGGGTCATCACTGTAATGAGGATCTCAGCTGGGAGGAACCGCCATGGAGGGAAAGAGATATATACATATACACATGTAAGTATAACAGTGGCCTTATTCACTTGATTTCTGTTGAGGTTTTTAGTTGATGGTCTTAGATACGACACCCCAAGATAAGAGATAAGAACCATATTCTGATTAAAAACCAGAGGTATCAAGTAACGAAGTACAAATACTTTGTTACCTTACTTAAGTAGAAATTTTGGTTTTGTTTCATTCCCTCCTGACTGCCAGTGGCAGTAAACAGAGTGGATATGTCTCCTCGCGCTCCGCGCAGGTCGAGATTTAATAACAACAGTGTCACGTGAGTGACGTATAGGCTACCTGTGCGTCTATAAATAGCGCCCGGTAGACTACATCCGGCCTCTTGAATCTTCTCGCTGTTAACCTGACGTACATCGCGGGTTAATCGCTCCGTAGATCCGTGTTTCGGATCTATATTTTCTGCAGGTTCGGGGAGGTAAGCTCAACTCTGGTTGGTGGTGTTTGACAGCCTGCCTGTGACTCTTGGTCGGAGCGCACGTTGTGCCCTCTAAGGCTGTGGCTGTCAAGCCATCTTACCTCTCCCTTTTTCCATCTGGAGGATTCGAGCGCCCGTGTCTCGGGCTGGCTCGCTCCCCAGCCACACAAACGGTCTTGAATTGTTTGTTGTTGGGCTGATTCTTCCACATGCTAGATGTCCCAGCCGCGTTCAGTGGTCAGCCCACTGCTCTCGTCTGTTGGTTCCTAGCCTGGCTTGGTAAGTATTTTTTACTTAAGCTTTAAAAAAAAAAAAAAAAAAAAAAAAAAAATATATATATATATATATATATATATATATATGTATACATTTAAAAATATATATATATATATATATATATATAAAAAAAAAAAAGAAGCTAGTCCAGAGGTTCCGGACGCGTTCTCGCCTGGATTGCCTAGCTCCACACTAAATTGTTTGGATTAAAAACAGTGGTGTGGGGGTCTGTTAGATGTTCTGATCGAGTCTCGGTTCTCGCCCAGATTTCCTAACTTGACCCTTTTATTTTTTGGAGGAAGCGATGATGGCTTGTACATCGTGTGGCACTCTACTGTTGGTAGAGGATGGCCATGAATTGTGCCCCCAGTGTCTGGGGGTGGGGCACCTGAGGGAGGCCCTCTCCGACCCCTGCATCAACTGCAGCATTTTGCCGCTCTCGGTGAGAGAGGAACGGCTGCGTCAGGTGGAAGGCCTCCTGTTAAGGAGCGACCTCCCACCCTCTGGGCCCGCTCATGTCAGTGCAGGTTCCCGCAAAAAACACCGGGACAAGCGCAGAGCGGGGCCCCATGATGAGCGCAGTGGCCCTGCGCAGAAGAAGGCGAAGGATGCTCCCTCACGCAGTGAGATGGAGGATTTACGGGCTGAACTGGAGCAGCTTAAGGCCTTAGTGAGGGAGCGGGCTCTGCCCTCCCCACCTCTGGCGGTCCCCTGGGAGTCAGATTGTGGAGACGATGCTATGTCTACCAGGGCTTCAAACTCCATGTTTCAAGGCCGTGACAGTGTGTTTAGCTCTGGCGAGTATCCCTCCCCTGAGCTGCCGTGTCTGGTGGTTGACCCAGCTAGCATACAGGCAGAGGCTGGCTCGGAGACATCCCTCAGGAGCTCTGGGAGCACTGAGCTGGGAGAGGGCCCCTGCCCTTTGCAGGCAACACTGCGTGCGGCCCTGGCTAAGGTCGGGCTGGATGATGCGCCCGCTGCCCAACCGGCAAGCAACCCATTCTTTCGCCGGACTCCTCTAGCCCCGCCGTTTGATGTCCCGCCCTCGCCTGCTTTTTTGCAGGAGCTGCAGCGCTGCTGGGCAGATCCAAAGGCGTTTGCCTACCATGGCAAGGATGCGAGGACTTTGGCCTCCATGCGCCAGGCGGAGCAACATGGCCTGGTTCACATGCCTCTGGTGGACCCGTGTATCGCCTCACTGGTCCTCACTGTCCTAGGCCTCAGTGCCGGGTAACGGATAGCCTTCTCTCGACGGCTTATGATGCGGCAGGCCGCATGGCTCGCATTGGGAACTCCCTCTCCGTGCTCCTCCTCGCCCAGTCCCAGATGTTGCAGTCGGAGCATGAGGGCAGGGAGTTGGGTGACACGAACGACGCTGCGCTCCAAGCCTTCGGGTTGATGACCAGAGAGCTTGGCCGCCTGATGTCCACCCTGGTGGTGACACGGCGTCAGGTGTGGCTGGCGCAGGCACCCATGTCTGACGATTGCAGGCAGACGCTACGGAAGCTTCCGGTAGTGCCGGGCCAGTTGTTTGGGCCAGAGGCAGAACGGGCTTTGGAGTGCAGGAAGCAGTCGGGTCAGGCATCAGAGGCCTGGAGTCGTCGGAGTGCGAGCATGGGACCCCCAGCTCAGCACTCCAGGAGACGGGGCGCACAAGACCTGCGCCGCTCACATCCCCCGAGCCCCCCTCCGCAGCCCTGGCAGCACAGCCGGGTTGCTGGGGGTGGTGGGCGTCAGCCCAGGGGCGCACACCCTCCACCTCGCCGGTCTCAGCGGGTGCAGGGGCAACACCAGCGTCCCCCCCAAACCCCCAAATAATCCTCGAGGCACTCTATGAGGGCCTCGGGCCGGCGGTGGGCAGGTTTTCACATCAGCACCTGGCCTATTGGGCAGCCCATTCTCAGGATGTATGGGTTTTGAAAACACTGTCCCAGGGCTACAGGTTGCAGTTCCGCCGCCGGCCCCCACCACCCTCCGGGGTCAGGGAAACCTCAGTCAGAGACCCCGGGAGGTCCCTGTGTTTGTCACAAGAGATAGCCAAACTCTTGGACAAAAAGGCCATCACAAGAGTTCACCCACATACACAGAGCAGTGGGTTTTACTCAACATACTTCCTCATTCCGAAGAAAGACACTTCTCTTCGGCCTGTGCTGGACCTTCGGGGCCTGAACCAGTACCTGAAGGTCCTCCCATTTCGGATGCTGCGTACACGCGACGTCCTTCAATCTGTCACTCCAGGGGAGTGGTTCACCTCCATAGACCTCAAGGACGCCTACTTTCACATCCCAATACACCCAGACCACAGACGGTTTCTCAGTTTTGCCTTTCAAGGCCACGCCTACCAGTTCACCGTCCTGCCTTTCGGCCTGTCCCTGGCTCCTCGCATCTTCACCAGATGCATGAGGGCGGCCTTGACATCGCTATGCCTGTCGGGAGTAAAGATTCTCCCATATCTGGACGACTGGCTTATATGCGCCCCCTCGCTCCAGGAGGCGGAGCTGATGACATCCAGGGCCCTCACACATATCGAGGCTCTGGGCATGTCGGTAAATTGGGAGAAGAGCTTGTTGCGTCCTACGCAGCAGACCACCTTCATCGGCCTGTCCCTCGATTCTGTATCGATGCAGGCACGCCTTACTGCAGAGCGGGCAGAGCGGATTCAGGACCTGCTACGGTCCTTCCGCCTCGGGATGAGGTTGCCCGTCCACGCATGGCTCGGACTGCTGGGGATGCTGTCGGCGGCCTCGGCTGTGACACCTCTGGGGCTGCTGCACCTGCGCCCCCTGCAGATGTGGTTCAACAGCCTCCAGATGGACCCTCGCCTTCACAGGTGGGTCAAGGTCAAGGTTACACACCAGTGCCTTATTCATCTCCACCGGTGGCGGGACAGCACCTTTCTATTGCACGGTGTTCCTCTCGGCTCAGTCCCTTCGAGGCGAGAGGTGGTGACAACAGATGCCTCACCTCAGGGTTGGGGTGCGGTATGGCAGAAGAGGTCAGTCCAGGGGGTTTGGGGCCCTCTGTGGCGGGGACGGCACATCAATGTCCTAGAACTCCGGACTGTCTACTTGGCGCTGAGGCACTTATTGCCCTTTCTCAGGGGCAAGCATGTCCTATGCCGGACAGTCTGTTAAAAACTGCTTCAGCTAAAAGTGAACTAAGAGGATGATTAGAAAATGACACCGTCTTCACTCGTATGGCACGTCTTGTCCAAAGAGACAATAGATGAAGAGGAGTGAGCATGGATGCTAAGGATGAGAAATGGCTCCACATCTAGGACTTCTGCATCCATGTCCTGCGTCCATGGAGATAAATGCCTTCTGTTCTCCCGAAGGTCCACCAGCAGGTTTATCGCTGATAAGAGTTCGGATTATTATGAAAGACAATATGAAAAAAGACAAAACTGTTCCTACCAAATATATCACTGCTGCAACTATTCTACCTAAATAAATACATTTTAAAAACTTGATGGCTTGATGAGGATCTTTCACAGGGACGTGCATTCTATGTGTGTTACTTTCTCTTCTTCTGAAGAAAAAAAATGTAGTAGGTCAATCATATCAATAATAAAAAAGAGACACCAAATGTCGAAAATGAGATATTTTACCACTTCATGAAAAATATTAGTGCATGTTAAATTTGATGACATGAGCAACGTCAGGTAGAACAATTGAACTGCCAACATATCAATGGGTATAAAAAGAGCAAATAAGAGACGCAGAACCGACAAACTTAGGTTCACCAGGCTGAAAAATACTGCATATGCAAATTGTAGAATGATTTCAGAACCAAGTTCATCATCTACAGTACATAATATGAAAAAGATCAGAGATCTGGAGGAATCTCTGTGTGCACAAGACATGACAGAAAATGAGTGATCTTTGTGTCCTCAGACAGAGACGCATGACAAACAGACATGACTCTGTGAGGAAATCACTGCACAGGAACACTTCCACAAATCACTGACTAATGTTGATTAAAGTGGTGTCATGCAAAGAACAGCCATATGTGAACATTATACACAAATATTGTTTCCTACTCTGAACTTGGACCTGGGCATTCAGGGTGTTTTTGTTGTTTGTTGTAATTATCTGTATTCAAAAAGGTCCTAATGGAGTAGCAAAAAGTAAAACCGGCGTGCGCACACACACACACACACACACACACACACACACACACGATCACTCTCTGGTTTGATCTCCTAATGCAACTGTTTTCTTTGCAAAAGTATAAAAATGTTGCTCTTTCTTAAAGTGAAAGACTGAAAAGTTTAGTTTTTAAAATACACTCTTGAATTTTGAGACGACTGAAAAGGAGAAAAATGTTAAGGACCTTGAACAAAATGCTTTTATGTTTTGTAATTCCTGAGATTGATGACTGATGACTGAGATTCTCAGCCCGTCTCTAAGGGAGAGCTCCTGCAGAGGAACCTCCTGTCTGCTGCTTGTATCAGTCACTACCGACCCCTCAGGACCAGGGGAGGGGAGGAACATAGTCCGACTGCTAAACCCTCCGGCTCAGCTCCTTCTTCACATCAACAGACCGATGCAGAGTCCCTGCAGATCCCAAACTGATCCTCCTTTCAATCTTCCCCTCCATTTTTCTCTCACTGGTGAACAGTGGCGGATGGTGATAAAACATGTTGGGGGGGCGCACTGGCGAGTGGGGATTACAACACAACTATAAACTCTACTGGAACATACATTTTTTTACGTTATTTTTTATTACATATTACTACATATACATATACATGTAGCATATTTTACATAAACAAATTTTCAAGTAACAAAATAACATATTTGAACCATTTTTCAGATTTTTTCAGCTATTATATAGAGATATTGACAGATATTATCTGAAAAATGGTTCAAATTTGTTTTGTTGATGAGAAAATATGTTTCTCTATGTTTCTTATTTTTGTGAGGGGGATATATATTGTTTTTCGGCACTACCTTGTTCTCTATAGCTGATATAACATGAATTACTCCTATGTGGGATCAATAAAGTTCTTATTTTTGCCATCTGAGAAAATTAAATATATTATATTTGGTGCCTAACTGTTTCCCAAGTATATTAGTGCGTGTGTGAATGAATAAATGAGACGTAAAACGTACATTTCTTTGTAGAAAGGCGCTTTATGAAAATAAGTCCATTTACTTGTATTAGTTTACAGCGCAGTCTTAAACATCCAATATGGCGGCGACGTTGACGGATCGCAGCAGCTCCATGGGAGGAGGAGGAGACATGTCTATGGCTGTGACTCCGTTTGTAGTGAGTGACAGATGCAGTCGCGCGTCTACACTGTCAGGGGTGTGACTTTGATTGACAGCTCATGAATCAATCAGATTGGATGAAGAATGACAGAAAACACGATGATTGGCCACGGGCGCAGGGAGCTGCGCAGGAAGCTTGTTCACCAGCCACTGCTGGTGAACAAGCTCCCGAGCTACTTGAACTCCTCCACTTTGGGCAGTAAGTGATCCCCGACCGGGAGGGGGCGCTCCATGTTCTCAGAGTTAGAAGAAATGATTCTCAGCCCAGCTCGGAACCTCTCCAGTGAGAATTGAAAGTGTAGGTGTGACGCAGCCAACAGAACCACATCATCTCCAAAAACTAGAGAGCCAATTCTGAGGTCAACAAACCAGACCCCTCTACCCTTTGGCTGCAGCTAGAAATTCTTTCCATAAAAGTAATGAAAAGAATGGATGAAAAAGGGCAGCCCTCATGGGAAATGTTTGTTACACAAACACGTATCAACGGGAATTTATCTTTCTTTCTTTCTTTCTTTCTTTCTTTCTTTCTTTCTTTCTTTCTTTCTTTCTTTCTTTCTTTCTTTCTTTCTTTCTTTCTTTCTTTCTTTCTTTCTTTCTTTCTGGCTCATTTCTTTCTTTCTTTATTTCTGGCTCATTTCTTTCTGGCTCATTTCTTTCTGGCTCATTTCTTTCTTTCTTTCAGGCTCATTTCCTTCCTTCCTTCCTTCCTTCCTTCTTTCACGTACTGTACGTTGTGCGTGGATTCAACAGAACCATTAATCAGTTTTACACAAAAACGTCATCAACGGGAATTTATCGTTTTTACCACGAGATGACAAATTCTTACCGTGGGGAATTTTTTTGACGGTTTATCGTGAACGGTAAAATATCGCCCATTCCTAGTCCCCAAGGAACGGGATGAAAACCACACCACTCTTAAATCTGAGGTATGACTATCCAACTCATCTTTAGTCCCACTAAACAGACCTAACCAGGGAGGTGGAGGAGTGTGATCTGTCTATAGTTGGAGCAAACCCTCACCCCCCCTTCTTAAAGAGGGGTACCACCACCCCAGCCTGCCAATCCAAAGGCACTTTCCACACGATGTTGCACAAGCGTGTCAACCAAGACAGCCAAACAACATCCTGAGCCTTAAGGAACTGAGGGCAGATTTTATACACCCCTGTAGCCTTGCCACCAGGGGAACTTCTCCACCAACTCAGTGAACTCAGGCCCAGAAATATGAGAGCCCACCTCCAATTCAAGTCAATTTTATTTATATAGCGACTAATACAACAAAAGTTGTCTCCAGACGCTTTCCAGAGACCCAGAACATAAACCCCGAGCAATTATTATATAAACAATGGCAGGTAAAAACTCCCCTAGTGGGAGAAAAGCCTTAAACCAAACAGTGGCAAGAAAAACTCCCCTTTAGGAGGGAAGAAACCTGGACCAGGACCTGGATCATAAGGGGGGACCCTCCTGCCGAGGGCCAGACTGGGGGACTCGGGGACATCAGCAGGAAATAGCAGGCAGGTGAAAGCCGCAGCGGGATGACCGGGGGTGGGGGCCGCAGGCAGGTAGAAGCAGCAGCGGGATGAACGGGGGTGGGGACCGCAGGCCAGCACACTCCAAGTTCACAAACTCTGCTTTCTCATAGGCAGGGGTTGTTGGTGGGATTGAGGAGGTCTCCAATGCATTTCCTCCACCAGCTTAGAACACATCCCAACTCAAGGTCAGCAGTGCCCCATCCCCACCATTCAGTGTTGGCGGTCTAAAAGCAGGTGGAGTGCGGAGTGATTAAAGCACGATGCGTCTCCGTCAGGTCATTTCTTTATTATATACAATAATAAAACACAATTCACTAGCAAGGACCACGCCATCAACAGAATACGTTTAAATGATTTATTGATACGAAGATGATGACGATGACGATGGTGATGATGATGGCGATGACGATGACAATGACGATGATGATGATCTATGGATCGGTCGATGCGTTGTGGGGAAGCTGGTAGGGAATCCGCCGCAGCCCCCGGGCAACGACGAACCCCCTAGGAATCTATGAGGTAGAGAAAGAGAGGGAAGAAGGAGAAGAGAAAAGGGGTGGGGGGGAGGGGTGCAGAGACGAGAGCGAAGATAAACTGAGGGTTAGGCTGGTATTTGAAGGTTTGCCGGAAGAGGCGTGGTGCCGGAGGAGGCGTGGTTGAGGCGTGGTCCTGCTCCCGAAATTCGCTTGTTAAGCTCCAATTCACTAGCAAGGACCACGCCATCAACAGGATACGTTTAAATGATTTATTGATACGAAGATGATGACGATGACGATGGTGATGATGATGGCGATGACGATGACAATGACGATGATGATGATTTATGGATCGGTCGATGCGTTGTGGGGAAGCTGGTAGGGAATCCGCCGCAGCGCCCGGGCAACGACGAACCCCCAAAACCGTGGATTATTTAAGGAGATGAGACTGGGCGGATCTGAGGTCGCTAAGATCTGAGCGAATGTAGCGATGATAGTTGGGAGGACCATCGGCCCATGGGCTGTATGAGGTGCTCTGGGATACGTGGCGGGAGGCTGAAGTGGCGGCTCCGATCCTAAGGAGTGACCGGAGTAGTGCGTTGGGGAGATGCCAGATAAGGAGAGTATATGGCGGAAGCGATGGTGAAACCAGAACTGGTGACGACTGTCCTGACTCGGACGCAAGGATCTGTCGAAGATGCTCTGTGTTTTCCAGGAAGACAAGTAGTTGGCCAGGGTCTCGAAGTATTCAGGGGAGATTGGTCTTCGGGGATGAGAAACGAGAAAGAGAGTCGGTGATGGTGGTGGAGTGACCGGGGACATGTGCTGCATGGAGGATAAATTGATGTATGGCTGAGTGCCAGACTAGACGGCGCATGAACAGCATGATGGATGTGGAGTTGGAGCGTCCTTTATTAATTATGTCGATACTTATCGATATGAAGATGATGGCGATGATAACGGCGAAGAGAAGACGATGATGATGGCGATGAATGATGATGGCGATGATGATAGCGATGACGATGATGATGATGGCGATGATGATGGCGATGACGAAGGCGATGACGAAGGCAAAGGCGATAACGATGACGATGAAGATGGTGATAACGATGACGATGACGATGCCAATGATGATGGCGAAGATGATGGCGATGATGATGGCGATGATGATGGCGATGATGATGGCGATGATGACGAAGGCGATGATGAAGGCGAAGACGAAGGCGATAACGATGACGATGAAGATGGCGATAACGATGACGATGCCAATGATGATGGCGAAGATGATGGCGATGAAGATGATGGCGATGACGAAGGCGATGATGAAGGCGATGACGAAGGCGATGACGATGACGATAACGATGCCAATGACGATGCAAATGATTATGGCAATGACGATGGCAATGACGATGATGATCTATGGTTCGGTCGATACGTTGTGGTATTCGTTTGCACGCTCTGAGGGCCATCCTGCTGCGAATCATCTGCCATCGTAAGCCCCCAAAACCGATTGAAGGAGCAGCATCAGTGTATGGATTGATGTCGTGGGGGTGAGCCAGTTGGTCATCATGAAGAAAGTGATCCCCTTCCAGGTGGCAAGGAGGTTGAGCCACAACGAAGCTCGGCACGGCTCGAGTTGTCTGGGGAGATGGGAAGGCAAGTGGGAGATGAAGGCCCGCCCTTGGGGAATAATGCGCATGGCAAAATTGAGGTGGCCCAGGAGGGAGAGGAGTTGGCGTTTGGTGCAGCCTGGGGCTAACAGGAAATAAGAAGACCGATAAATAAGAAGACCGATTCGGTTGAGCTTTTCGGTTGGAAGAGAAGCCTGAAACAGATCCGTATCAAGAGTGATACCGAGGAATTCGAGGTAGGTGGAGGGGCCCGCCGTTTTCTCAGCGGACAATGGAACCCCGAGTTCGGAGAAAACGGAAGTCAGGGTGACCAGGCCAGAAGCGGGGTGGCGATGAAAGAGGGGTAACGATGAGGAATCATTCAAGAGATGGACGAGGAAGGAATGCCGTGGTTGTTGGAGAGGATCCAGCAGAGGGCCTCTGAAGGTGTCGAAAAGTTAGGGGCTGCTCTTGCGGCCGAAGGTGAGCCTGACTGCAAGTAGTATGCACCTCGCCAGCAGACGCTGAAGTACACCAGCCCGGAAGCGGGTGGCGATGAGAGAGGGTGCCAGAAACCCTGGCCGGATCTAGCGGCTGTAGTTGGTGGAGGTGGGCTGGGGGGGGCAGTGGCATCCCGGTGCCAGTAACCCCGGCTGAAGTTAGCTGTTGTAGGTGCTGGAGGTGGATTAGGTGCTGGAGGTGGGCTGAGGGGGCCAGTGGCATCCCGGTGCCAGTAACCCCGGCTGAAGTTAGCTGTTGTAGGTGCTGGAGGTGGATTAGGTGCTGGAGGTGGGCTGAGGGGGGCAGTGGCATCCCGGTGCCAGAAACCCCGGCCGGATCTAGCTGCTGTAGTTGGTGGAGGTGGGCTGAGGCACCGGGTGGCATCCCGGTGCCAGAAACCCCAGCCGGATCTAGCTGCTGTAGTTGGTGGAGGTGGGCTGGGGGGGACAGTGGCATCCCAGTGCCAGAAACCCCAGCCGGATCTAGCTGCTGTAGTGGCATCCCGGTGCCAGAAACCCCAGCCGGATCTAGCTGCTGTAGTGGCATCCCGGTGCCAGGGACCTTGGGGAGGGGAGGGAGGAGATTGCTGGTGTGGGTGGAAATCCGACCTGCGACGACGGCTATGGGCTGATCCGGATTGTCCGCGTCCTCTTCCCTCCGATGGCGGAGGTGGGCTGGAAAGGCTGGAAGACGGTGAGCTGCAGTGATGCCGGATGTTCAGAAGGGATGAACCGGGTGGAATGTGGACGACTGAAGAGACAGAAGTTTCTGGGCGGCTGTCGGGCTCGGGAGAGCGGTGTTTCGGGCACGGCGGCGGCTGAGGAGTTTACCTCCTCCGAAACATGGCGGGGTGTGCTAGCATCCCGGTGCTAGTAACACCGCTGAGTTAGCTGTTGTAGGTGCCGCGGGTGGGCTGACGGGGATGCTAGCATCCCGGTGCTAGCGGCCCCGGCTGAGTTAGCTGTTGTAGGTGCTGGGGGTGGGCTGGGGGGGGTTAGCAACCCGGTGCTAGTTACCCCGGCTCCGAAGTTAACTGTTGTAGGTTTGTTTGCGCAGGTTTGGCCGGAACCGGAGAAGTGCGGGAAGCGAAAGCGTTGGGATGACGGGCGGCGGGACCAGCCGCGGACAGGGCGAAACGAGCAGCTGCCCGCGGGGCCGGAACGAGTCGAGGAAGAAAACCGGGCCGAAATGCGGTGGGAGGGAGGCCAGGCACTGGCCGGAACTGGGGAACGGCGGGAAGCGAAAGCGTTGGGATGACGGACGGCGGGATTAGCTGTGGACGGGGTGAAATGAGTAGTTGCCTGCGGGGCCGGAACGGGTTGAGGAAAGAAACTGGGTTGAAATGCAGTGGGAGGGATGCCGGGTACCGACATCACGATTCCGGTGGCCCCCAACCGAGGTAACCTGTTGGGACTGATGGAGCTGGGAAGCAGAGGATCCTGGCAACCCGGTGCCAAGAGCCCCTTCTAGCGCTGGCGGTTGAGGCTGCTGAATGAGCATAGTGGGGGTTTCTAGCATCCCGGTGCTAATAACCCCGGCTAAGTTAGCTGTTGTAGGTGCCGGGGGTGGACTGGGGGGGGGGGGGGGGGGGGGGGGCTAGCAACCCCGGCCGGATCGCTGCTGTACTTGCTGGAGGTGGGAGCTAACAACCCGGTGCTAGCAACCCCGGCCGGATCGCTGCTGTACTTGCTGGAGGTGGGCTGAGGTAGGAGCTAGCAACCCGGTGCTAGCAACCCCGGCCGAAATTAGCTGTTGTACTTGCTGGGGGTGGGCTGAGGTGGGAGCTAGCAACCCCGGCCGAAGTTAGCTGTTGTAGTTGCTGGAGGTGGGCAGTGTAACGATGGAATCGTTTATGTTAGGGCTAACCGCGGGCTCCGCGTGTGGCTGAGAGAGAGAAAAAAGGGTTAGAGGAACACGTGCGCGGCCGTCAACCTGCGCTCTCGGGTTGACGGCGAGGAGACCCAGGAGAGGAGTCGGGGACCCGCGGCGACGATCCGGATGTTCAGGAGCGATGGACCGGACGCGGACCGCTGAGGAGACGCGGCTCGGCCGGCCCCACGGCCGCCAGGGAGAGCGGCGCTTCGCGGCGCGGCGACGGCTGAAAGTTTTTCTCCTCGGGATCTCGATCGGCTGGTGTTTGCTGTTGGTACCCTGCAAGCCGATCGTTGTCCGATGGTGATAACGACACGAGATCCATGCCGGCCGTCGAGGACCCCGCCGGAGCGTGGCGACGCCGGGACCGGTGGATTGCGCACCTGCGGCGCTTCCGGCATGGCACGGCTGAAAGTTTTTTCTCCTCCGGATCTTGATCAGCTTGTGTTGGCTGATGATCCCCTGCAAATAAGTCATCATCCGATGGCGATGATGACACGAGATCCATGCCTGAACGGGTGAGTAACAATCTGAGATACGAGCGTGTAGTAGTGTTGTTGCTTGCGGTTCTGGTTCGGAGAACGAGAGCAAACGTGCTGCAGAGACGAGAGCGAAGATGAACTGAGGGTTAGGCTGGTATTTGAAGGTTTGCCGGAAGAGGCGTGGTGCTGGAGGAGGCGTGGTTGAGGCGTGGTCCTGCTCCCGAAATTCGCTTGTTAAGCTCCAATAAAACACACAAAATTGTCGCCATTACGCATGGGCTTCATTTTACAACATTGCATTGTCACATTCCCTTTTACTCTTCAGTTATTTGTAACTTATAGTGGGGAGAACAAGTATTTGATACACTGCTGATTTTGCAGGTTTTCCCACTTGCAAAGCATGTAGAAGTCTGTAATTTTTATCATAGGTACTCTTCAACTGTGAGTGATGGAATCTAAAAAAAAAATCCAGAAAATCACATTGTATGATTTTTAAGTAATTAATTTGCATTTTATTGCATGACATAAGTATTTGATCACCTGTCAACCAGTAAGACTTCCGGCTCTCACAGACCTGTTAGTTCTTCTTTAAGAAGCCCTCCTGTTCTCCACTCATTACCTGTATTAACTGCACCTGTTTGAACTCGTTACCTGTATAAAAGACACCTGTCCACACACTCAATCAAACAAACTCCAACCTCTCCACAATGGCCAAGACCAGAGAGCTGTGTAAGGACATCAGGGATACAATTGTAGACCTGCACAAGGCTGGGATGGGCTACAGGACAATAGGCAAGCAGCTTGGTGAGAAGGCAACTGTTGGCACAATTATTAGAAAATGGAAGAAGTTCAAGATGACGGTCAATCTCCCTCGGTCTGGGGCTCCATGCAAAATCTCACCTCGTGGGGCATCAATGACCATGAGGAAGGTGAGGGATCAGCCCAGAACTACACGGCAGGACCTGGTCAATGACCTGAAGAGAGCTGGGACCACAGTCTCAAAGAAAACCATTAGTAACACACTACGCCGTCATGGATTAAAATCCTGCAGCGCACGCAAGGTCCCCCTGCTCAAGCCAGTGCATGTCAAGGCCCGTCTGAAGTTTGCCAATGACCATCTGGATGATCCAGAGGAGGAATGGGAGAAGGTCATGTGGTCTGATGAGACTAAAATAGAGCTTTTTGGTCTAAACTCCATTCGCCGTGTTTGGAGGAAGAAGAAGGATGAGTACAACCCCAAGAACACCATCCCAACCGTGAAGCATGGAGGTGGAAACATCATTCTTTGGGGATGCTTTTCTGCAAAGGGGACAGGACGACTGCACCGTATTGAGGGGAGGATGGATGGGGCCATGTATCGCGAGATCTTGGCCAACAACCTCCTTCCCTCAGTAAGAGCATTTAAGATGGGTCGTGGCTGGGTCTTCCAGCATGACAACGACCCGAAACACACAGCCAGGGCAACTAAGGAGTGGCTCCGTAAGAAGCATTTCAAGGTCCTGGAGTGGCCTAGCCAGTCTCCAGACCTGAACCCAATAGAAAATCTTTGGAGGGAGCTGAAAGTCCGTATTGCCCAGCGACAGCCCCGAAACCTGAAGGATCTGGAAAAGATCTGTATGGAGGAGTGGGCCAAAATCCCTGCTGCAGTGTGTGCAAACCTGGTCAAGAACTACAGGAAACGTCTGATCTCTGTAATTGCAAACAAAGGTTTCTGTACCAAATATTAAGTTCTGTTTTTCTGATGTATCAAATACTTATGTCATGCAATAAAATGCAAATTAATTACTTAAAAATCATACAATGTGATTTTCTGGATTTTTTTTTAGATTCTGTCACTCACAGTTGAAGAGTACCTATGATAAAAATTACAGACTTCTACATGCTTTTCAAGTGGGAAAACCTGCAAAATCGGCAGTGTATCAAATACTTGTTCTCCCCACTGTAAATTCCTCAGTACATTACTGGTCAAAATCCACTATACATAGTGTTAACAGCACTTCGCGGGTCTAAATACCCCTTTAAATAACTCTGTGGTACACACAGGGTTACCCAACGCATTTGTGTCAATAATATATACAATATTCAAATAAAATACAACAGAAGTCACCTTAATTGGTACCTTAATGAGCGTTCGACTTGACCGTGCACTATACGTGCTCGTCGTGTAATGGTGGGCGTTCGGGAATTTTCCCGTTTCTTATGCCATTTCGTACAAAACCAATTAAGCAGTTAAACCTTTCTTCCTTAGTTCTTATAACAAGAAAACAACAATATAAAAACCACATTCTTCGGTCTTAAACCGTATACTGACCTGTAAAAAGAAGGTGGAGTGCGGAGTGATTAAAGCATGATGCGTCTCTGTTCTCCGCCAGGTCATCTCTGAAGTGGCCGAGGCAGGTGCACCACTTTTACCGCACCCCGGAACCCCTGGAGCGACCACAACGTTCCGCCCCGCTGCTTCCCAGTATAAAACGTTCCCCTTCACAACGGTTATTACACATCAAATACAATACATGAAAATAAAATACACTTCTTAATGAAGGTGTCCCATTTGTACACAAAATAAAAATCACATTATTGTGACCACTCCCTAACAGGGGTGTCACACTTGGAATGGAGCCCTGCCCCCAGGCCTGGCCTCAGGGTGGGATGATGGTGATCCGTGTCCCGACTAGAGTAAATGGCGGTCCACGTTTTTCTTCTTCATGAAGGGGGGTTTTGACCATCCACGTAAATGAAGAATATGCACAATTGTTGTATCTGTATATTATTATCATTTTCTTTATTTGGTATGGACATCACAATTACATAGGACAAACCAAATGCACTGTTTGAGTGTTTCAGCATACATGCTAATTTGCAACACTTGTCCACAGGAGGCTTTTAAAAAAGTACAGACAATAAAATATATAATAAAATTAGAGGATGACATAAGATATAAAGCAAAGACAACATAATTCCAGAGCAGAACCAGACCTGACCTATTCATGTAGGCACTGTTGTTTAGATTTGAGCCATAGTTTGAGTCCTCTGTTGAAAATATTGCCAAAATATTGCTGCGTTTCTAATTTTAAATTAGTGGGTAAAGAATTCCAGAGTTTTGCACCTTCACAGAAAAGACAGACTCACCAAAAGAGGTCTTATACTTTGGGATACGACAATCACCGTTGGTGGAGGCCCGTGTGGTTACTCTACCTAGTAACTACTTCAGAGAACAGGGGGAAACATGATTATGGAAACATTTAAAAACCAGTTTAAGACTACTAAAATTCACAAAGTTTTCAAAAGTGAAAAGGTTGTGTTTTCTTAAAATTTCACAGCGGTGCCATCTCATAGGTTTCATAGGTTTAATTTTTATTGCCTGCTTGTATAATGATATTATAGGTTTTAGAGTTGTTGGAGAGGCAAATGACCATGATGTGATGCAATATGACAAATGTGAAAAGATCATTGCATGCATGCACTAGTTAGGAGATAGACTCTCAGGGCATTGCTTTGGAAAAAGGAAAAGCAAAATACATGTTTTGGTGACTGAAATCGAATCCTTTGTAAAACTCCAGGGTGAAAGTATTTAAAAATGTGGGTTTCATTGTTGTCATGTGCAGGCAGTAGCAGAGTCTTCGGTTTGCCACGTCAGATCGTCTATCATTTTCTCTGTTGTTTTTTTACTACACAAGTTCAGATGTGGGATTTCAAAGTTTATCAAGTTTAGTACAGCAGACAATAATTAGAGAAAAGAACAGCTTTGTTTGAGTCGGTATATCAAAACTTTAGAAGGACACTGGATGATCTCTGCAAACAGTAGGGTGAAGGCTTGTCACAGAAAGTCTCAACATTCAACACTGAGATCCAACACAGTACTCACAGGACTTTAAATGTTTTTAAAGGCTTTTTGATTAAAATGGTCGATCCATGCATCATTCCTTGTTTCTCCAAATGTTTATGTTCCACCGGCGTAAATGAGAACCCAAAGGATTTTCAAGGTTTGTGTTCTAAGTCTTGTTTTCGTGTTTAAATTCATGTATTTTTGCCAGATAAACTCTTAGCAATAGGAAGTGAATTTCTTCTGTGAGGAAAGATGGGAATGTCAGAGGCTCAATACACACCCCAACCCTGTTCTGTTTAACACTTTTAGATGTGTTCGTAGGGGAAATGGGACAAAATAAGTAAATGGTAAGTTTTACTGCCAACACTTTTGGAATACGTTGCAGGCCTGAAATGCAAAAGTAGATGTAGATCAACAAACCAAATTACACAGATGAGAAAAAAACAAATACAGGAGTGTCTCAGAAAATTAGCATATTGTGATTTTCTGTAATGCAATTACAAAAACAATTAAAGCTGCAAGCAGCGATGAACGGGCCCTCGCACTCACGGCCACCGCCCCCCATAAGCATATCAGAAATGACACCACCCACGACTTCCTATGTCAAACCATTCAAAAGTTATAGCAGAAAAAAGGGACAACCAATCCGAAGAAGGGGCGGGGCTAATTCAGGCCAATGAATCTCAAGGACTCCATACAGAATCTGATGACACCACCCACGACTTCCTATGTCAAACCATTCAAAAGTTATAGCAGAAAAAAGGGACAACCAATCAGAAGAAGGGGCGGGGCTAATTAAGGCCAACGAAGCTTAAGAACTCATTACAGAGTCCCATGACACCACCCACGACTTCCTATGTCAAACCGTTAAAAAGTTATAACAGAAAAAAGGGACAACCAATCAGAAGAAGGGGCGGGGCTAATTAAAGCCAACGAAGCTTAATGACTCATTACAGAGTCCCATGACACCACCCACGACTTCCTATGTCAAACCATTCAAAAGTTATGGCAGAGAAAAGTATTCTAGGGGGCGCTGTTGAGCCGTTAGGCCACGCCCATTAATGCAAACCATGAAATATCAAATGTATCGCCAAGTCTGTCTTGCATGCAAAATTTGGTGACTTTTGGAGAACTATCAAATATGGACCGATCAGATTTCAAAATGGCCGACTTCCTGTTCGGTTTCGGCCATGGCTCCAAGAGACTTTTCACAAGAGAAGTTGTGCCATGATACAGGTGTGTAGTGATTTTCGTGCATGTACGTCAAACCGTATTGTGGGGCTTGAGGCACAAAGTATTCTGGGGGGCGCTGTTGAGCCATTTTGCCACGCCCATTAACGCAAACCATGAAATATCACATTTATCGCCAGGCCTGGCTTGCATGCAAAATTTGGTGCCTTTTGGGGAACTATCAAATATGGACCAATCAGATGAAGGGGGGCGCGCTTTTTGCCGTCTAGCGTCGCCACGTTAACACTTTTGAAAGAGAAAAGTAATGCACGTAGTCGCAGGATGGAGACGCACATTTTGATGTATAACACACCTGGGTGCACGTTACGGTTCGGGCCGTATTAAGTCTCGAAGGAATGGCTCATATTGCTCCAAAATTATGCGATTAATTCAGAATGTTTAAAATGGCCGACTTCCTGTTCGGTTTCGGCCATGGCGCCAAGAGACTTTTCTTTAAGTTGCGACATGATACAGGTGTGTACCGATTTTCGTTCATGTACGTCACACCGTATTCTGGGGCTTGAGGCGCAAAGTTTTTTCGGTCTGAACCAGCCAGATGAAGGGGGGGCGCGCCTTTTGGCGTCTAGCGTCGCCACGGTAACGCTTTTGAAAGAGAAAAGTAATGCGTGTTGTCGCAGGATGGAGACGCACATTTTGATGTATAACACACTTGGGTGCACGTTACGGTTCAGGCCGTATTAACTGCCGAAGGAATGGCATAAATTGCGCCAAAGTGACACGATTAATTCAAAATGGCTGACTTCCTGTTCGGTTTCGGCCATGTCGCCAAGAGACTTTTCTTTAAGTTGTGTACTGATACAGGTGTGTAGCGATTTTCGTGCATGTACGTCAAACCGTATTGTGGGGCTTGAGGCACAAAGTTTTTCGGGGGGCGCTGTTGAGCCATTTTGCCACGCCCATTAATGTAAACCATTAAATATCAAATTTTTCGCCAGGCCTGACTTGCATGCAAAATTTGGTGACTTCTTGGGCACGTTTAGGGGGGCAAAAAGGCCCTCCTTTCGTCAGAAGAAAAAGAAAAAGAAAAAGAAAAAAAATTCCTACAGATACAATAGGGCCTTCGCACTGAAGGTGCTCGGGCCCTAAAAATGTCATATATTCTGGATTCATTATAAATCAACTGAAATATTGCAAGCCTTTTATTATTTTAATATTGCTGATCATGGCTTACAGTTTAAGAAAACTCAAATATCTCAAAAATCTAAAAGAATTAGAATATTCTGGGAATCTTAATCTTAAACTGTAAGCCATAATCAGCAATATTAAAATAGTAAAAGGCTTGCAATATTTCAGTTGATTTGTAAAGAATCCAGAATGTATGACATTTTTGCTTTTTTAATTGCATTACAGAAAATAAAGAACTTTATCACAATATTCTAATTCTCTGAGACAGTCCTGTATATAGGGTTGAAACTGTCAAGACAGACTCTTGAAGCCCAGCAATTGAGCTGAGGGAAAAAAAAAGCACCATTACGAATGACTCTGTTGGTGTAAAGGTTGAGTCTTCCCTTTCTAAGTTCTGTGCAAAGTGGGAAAATGAAAGTGCATGTCTGTGGTTTTGTGAGGAGTCAGCTCTGCCACAGTCTGGCTGTGGCACACATGGCCCAGCTTGTCCTCTCTGTGGAAACTTCCTGAATGCTCAGCATTCTTGTCAACTTCAAGAAAAATTCACACAGAACCTAAAGCGGTAAACAGGAAGACAAGTCCACTGAGTGATAAAAAAAAAGAATCTTTACCAGCGGGATCATGAGGGCAGATCAGGATCTGGGATAGACATAGGACAGAAAGTAGGCCGAACCATTACATGGTGTCCTCTATGATGCCCAGCTGCTGTGATATATTCATCTAAAGTTTGTTTTTTTTGTTTAATTTGGGCAGATATTGTGTTACTTCCTTTGGGGAGCAGAAAAAACAGCCGTGCTGGCAGAATGAGGTGCACTAAGAATTGCGGTGGACGTTTCCTGCACATTCAGCACCTTAAATGAATGACTGTTGCTCCTCCTCTTTTCACAGCCTGTTAAAAACTCCTGGTGCGTATCTGCTTCGCATCAGGATGTGGGATGCAATTACAGTTACTGGGTTAAGAAAGAGGAGCCGCAACGGGGCACACCACTTTGTTTATTCCCAGGTGCCAACTTCCTTGTTCCAGCACGGAGCCCCCGGGTTAACTCTGAGTTTGCATATAGAATCTGATTTGAATGCATAAAGGTTATGTGCACATGAAGAAAAAAAATCATAACTATCATTAAAACTTGGAGGCACAAACAACAGTTTTTTATACTGTATAGAAGGGCTTCAAGTAAGCACGATAAAGGAAACTAGAGCAAAGCTGAGCAGTAGTGCTAACCGACAAATGTTTGATCACATTTGAAGACCTCAGTTAAACAGGCAGGTTGAAGTACAGTACATTGCTTTTCATGTTGACATTTACATGTTCTCTAGATGGAAAGTCATCCCTTTGTATCTGTTTGTTTTAAGTGAAGACTTCTGCACTTCCACAAATAAGTGAATCCAAAGCAACATCAAGCCGCTGATGTCCAGAACCAAACATGCAGCTTCTGGCATGGTGGATTTCCCGTGCACCGATGGCACTGATGGCCACCAAAAAAAAATCTTTTTATTTTGAGTGTGTGTGCTGATAAGAGTAATTTGTCCATGAGGAACAAAACGTTGACTGGAACACCTGTCTACAGCTGGAAATGATTGTCCATGGTGACCAAAACACGTGTCTACAGCTGGAAATGATTGTCCATGGTGACCAAAACACGTGTCTACAGCTGGAGATGTTTGTTAATGAAAAACAGAACACCTATCTGCAAGGTCGCGGATACAAGCGGCCGAGATGAGTTTCCTCCGCAGGGTGGCTGGACGCTCCCTTAGAGATGAGTTTCCTCCGCAGGGTGGCTGGACACTCCCTTAGAGATGAGTTTCCTCCGCAGGGTGGCTGGACGCTCCCTTAGAGATAGGGTGAGGAGTTCGGTCACCCGGGAGGAGCTCGGAGTCGAGCCGCTGCTCCTTCACATTGAGAGGAGTCAGCTGAGGTGGTTTGGGCATCTGTACCAGATCCTCCTGGACGCCTCCCTAGGGAGGTGTTCCAGGCATGTCCCTCCTCCCTAGGGAGGTGTTCCAGGCATGTCCCTCCTCCCTAGGGAGGTGTTCCGGGAATGTTCCTCCTCCCTAGGGAGGTGTTCCGGGCATGTCCCTCGTCCCCTAGGGAGGTGTTCCAGGCATGTCCCTCCTCCCTAGGGAGGTTTTCCAGGCATGTCCCTCCTCCCTAGGGAGGTGTTCCAGGCATGTCCCTCCTCCCTAGGGAGGTGTTCCAGGCATGTCCCTCCTCCCTAGGGAGGTTTTCCAGGCATGTCCCTCTGGGAGGAGACGCCGGGGAAGACCCAGGACACGCTGGAGAGACTATGTCTCTCGGCTGGCCTGGGAGTTGGAGGAAGAGATGGAGGAAGAGCTGGAGAGATGGAGGAAGAGCTGGAGGAAGAGCTGGAGGAAGAGCTGGAGAAAGAGTTGGAGGAAGAGCCGGAGGAAGAGCTGAAGGAAGAGCTGGAGGAAGAGCCGGAGGAAGAGCTGGAGAAAGAGCTGGAGGAAGAGATGGAGGAAGAGTCGGAGGAAGAGCTGGAGGAAGAGATGGAGGAAGAGCTGGAGGAAGTGTCTGGGGTAAAGGAAGTCTGGGCATCTCTGTTGAGGCTGCTGCCCCCACGACCCGGGAACGGATAAGCGAAAGAAGATGGCTGGATGGATGGATGGATGGATGGATGGATGGATGGATGGACGGATGGATGGATGGATGGATGGATGGATGGATGGATGGATGGATGGATGGATGGATGGATGGATGGATGGATGGATGAACCTATCTGCAGATGGAGACGTTTGTCCATGAAGAACAGAGGACACCTGTCTACAGGTGGAGAAGTTTGTCCATGAGGACTGAAACACCTGTCTACAGCTAGGAATGATTGTTTGTGGGGACTCAAAACACCTGTCTACAGGTGGAGATGTTTGTTCAAAGGACCAGAGGACACCTGTCTAAAGATGGAAACATTGTCAATGAGAACGGGATCACCTGTCTGCAGCTGGAGACTTTTGTCCATGAGGACCAGAACACCTGTCTACAGGTGGGGACCTGTGTCCATGATGTCTGGGACAGCTATCTTCAAGTAGAGACATTTGTCCATGAGGACCAGAACACCTGTCTACAGGTGGACACGTTTGTCCATGAAGACCAGAACACCTGTAGACAGGTGGAGTTGTTTGTTCATAACGACCAGAGAACACCTGTTTAAAGATGGAAACATTGTCCATGAGGACCAGAACACCTGTCTGCAGCTGGACTCGTTTGTCAATGAGTACGGGAACACCTGTCTAGAGGTGGAGAACTTGGTCCATCAGTACCTGAACACCTGTCGGCAGATGGACACGTTTGTCCACGAGGACTGGAACACCTGTCTGCACCTGGAGACGTTTGGCCGTGACGATCAGAACACCTGTCTGCAGATGGACTTGTTTGTCCTTTGGTACCAGAACCCCTGTCTAAAGGAGGAAATTTGGCAATGAGGACTGGAACACTTGTCTACAGGTGGATATCTTTGTCCATGAGGACCAGAACACCTGTCTATAGGAGGAGACGTTTGTTCATGAGGACAAGAGGACACCTGTCTACATTTATTAATAAAAACCAGAACATCTGTCTGTAGATGGACAAGTTTGTTTCATGAGGACAAGAACACCTGTCTACAGCTGGAGAATTTTGTCCATGAAGAACAGAGGACACCTGTCTACAGATGGATACGTTTGTCCATGAAGAACAGAGGACACCTGTCTACAGATGGATACGTTTGTCCATGAAGAACAGAGGACACCTGTCTACAGATGGATACGTTTGTTCATGAAGAACAGAGGACACCTGTCTACAGATGGATACGTTTGTTCATGAAGAACAGAGGACACGTGTCTACAGATGGATACGTTTGTTCATGAAGAACAGAGGACACGTGTCTACTGATGGATATGTTTGTTCATGAAGAACAGAGGACACCTGTCTACAGATGGATACGTTTGTCCATGAAGAACAGAGGACACCTGTCTAAAGAAAGAAATATTGTCCATGAGGACAAGAACACCTGTCTACAGGTGGAGACGTTTGTCCATGAGGACCAGAACACCTGTCTACAGGTGGAGACGTTTGTCCATGAGAACAAGAACACCTGTCTACAGGTGGAGACATTTGTCCATGAGAACAAGAACACCTGTCTACAGGTGGAGACGTTTGTCCATGAGAACAAGAACACCTGTCTACAGGTGGAGACGTTTGTCCATGAGAACAAGAACACCTGTCTACAGGTGGAGACGTTTGTCCATGAGAACAAGAACACCTGTCTACAGGTGGAGATGTTTGTCCATGAGAACAAGAACACCTGTCTACAGGTGGAGATGTTTGTCCATGAGGACCAGAACACCAGTCTACAGGTGGACAGGTCTCACTGAGAGACTCATCACTGATTGAAGTGAGTGCAACTACAGGTGAAGTCGGGGGTCTGTACTTGTTTGGCTAGTTTCAATAAAGCACTTGGAATGTCCTTGTATGTTGTACATGAAATTCAAAAGTAACATCTGATTTGCATTGGTCGTGTTCAGTCAGTTCATATTCAGGACTACTTTTGTTTGGTTCCAGTTATTGCAGTGTCCCCTCTGGGCTCTTTCATGGAGGGTTCCACGTGCAGATGTGTATGTGTGCTTGTTGTCTAACGGATAGACAGAACCGCTCCATTGCAGTTAGCCGTACTCGCAGACATGAACCGTTGATTATCTTTATTCATGAGATAAGTACATTGATGACACTCAGGGGAAAAAGGCTATTCTCTTCACATTTAAATAATGATAAGCTATCTTATTTAAATGTCACTCTTCTCATCTATTCATGTGAAAATACACAATACATAATACAGTTTCACTTCAGAAGAAACTGCTTACTATGGCCTCAAAGAGTAGTATTTTTCAGCAGATGTATGAGGCAGTGGTTAGAAGGTACAGTATGTGCATACCTGCCAACATTGGGCTGTGAAACAGAGGGAGATTTTCTGGGGTAGCGGTTGGAATGCTCCCCGCCCTGATACAAACAAGACCACTTTTAATGAGCTTTAAATACATAGCTACAATGAAATGTGCTAAAATGCACCTCCCAAAATGACTCTACAGCCTTCTTGGAGGCAAATGTGTTTAATATTAATAACAATAAAATACAATATACAATTGTACATACAATAATAACAAAAAACAATGCTGTCAATAATGTCGTCTTCTAAACCACACACATACTGAATCACACACTGAGGTGGTGGTGTGTGTGTGTGTGTGTGTGTGTGTGTGTGTGTGTGCGTGCGTGCGTGCGTGCGTGCGTGCGTGCGTGCGTGCGTGCGTGCGTGCGTGCGTGCGTGCGTGCGTGCGTGCGTGCGTGCGTGCGTGCGTGCGTGCGTGCGTGCGTGCGTGCGTGCGTGTGTGGGCGTGTGGGCGTGTGTGTGTCCAGGACTTCAGTTTTCCAGGTCTTTGTCACCCAAGGACCTGTTGTAATTGTAGGTGTCAGACTTTGCAGCTTCAATCACTTTCTTGGAGGAACATACTTGTGGCCAGGGCTGGTATGGTTTATCTTGTAAGAAAGGATTGCGCAAAGAGTAGAATTATCCAAACTCATTGTGTTTTCTGTGAGGATGTTTTCCACCATGAATGACCTCTCTGAGCTTGCATTCCTGTGAGGGATGCAGAGCATTGATGAATCAGTGATGCCAGATTTGTAAAGCTCTCCTCTTTCCCTAGAAGAACCCAGAACCTTCAACTCTCTCTTCCTGTGGGAGATCCTTGCTTGCTATGACTTAATACTCCACCAACTCTTCCCTCAGATTTCTTTCAAATCATTTTCTCAAACAAGACAAATTTTAAAATGTTCAAATAACAAAACATATTTGAACCATTGTACAGACAATAAAATAACATTTGAACCATTTTTCAGACAATAAAATAACTGAAAGAATCTGAAAAATTGTTCAAATACGTGATTTTGTTACTTGAACAATTTAAAATATGTTTATGTAAAATATGTTTTGTTGATGAGAAAATATGTTTCTCTATTTTTCTTATTATTATGAGGGGGATATATTGTTTTTCGGCACTACCTTGTTCTCTATAGCTGATATAACATGAATTACTCCTATCTGGGATCAATAAAGTTCTTATTTTTGCCTTCTGAGAAAATTAAATATATTAGTGCATGTGTGAATGAATAAATGAGACGTAAAACATACATTTCTTTGTAGAAAGGTGCTTTATGAAAATAAGTCAATTTACTTGTATTAGTTTACAGCGCAGTCTTGAACATCCAATATGGCGGCGTCGTTGACGTACGGCTCAGCGCTGGATGGGGCGTCTACGTAGATATGTCTATTGTAGCAAGGCTTGCTGCTACGGGGTCACCCGACAGGACAGAGGACGCAGGGTTTAGTGCAGGAACTCCTTTATTCAATCACACCGCCACACAACCTTCTCCCAGCAGACCTCTGGCTGGTGTGCAGCCACTTCTTATGTAGCCAGGCAGGGTGGAGTGGTTGATTGGGCACAGGTGTGCCCAATCGGCTGAGTGGCTGCTCCTCCACCCTGCCACATCTATGTTCTCCATCCCACTCATTTTGTGTAGCCCGGGAATGGACGTGAGCTTGGACGTAGCAGTGACGTATGGCATGCAAGGCACGTAGGTCGGTGCTTTCGGGTTGGGTTGCCAGGTTGTCAGGTATCACGACACATGAAACTCCATTGACTCATTTCACTTTAAAATCGGGAGATAAGCGGGAGAAATTACAAATCGGGAGCAGGGCGGGAGAAATGGTTGAAAATCGGGAGACTCCTGCATAAATGGAGAGTGTTGGCAGGTATGGGTATGTGGTAGACCTTCAGCTTCATGTTAGGTTGGTTTTCATGGTTTTATGGGAGGGCTCAGGAGGTGGAGGGGTTGGAGGGGTTGGAGACAATCCCTGCAGAGCGATGTCTTGCTCACACTGGACTACAATGACCTCTGAACCTGCAGTAAGTCTGAAATTACACCCCGACATCTGTGTCTAGTTCAGCCCACTCACGCTGGATAAGTGAAGTGTGTTTTACCGGGATTTACAGGAAGTGAATTACCTTTTATTAAACATTATATGTGAATATTGAGTTAAAAGAGTCTGACCAGACAATCGGGATATTTCAGTGACGACATCACATGTGACAAAATCAGAAAATGGCGTATCGGCCTATTTTTAAGTTGCCACGGTAAGAGTAAACCTAACGATAAACGTAATTGAAGCTTTTCCCAAATCTGGGAACTGTCAAGAGCTTCTGATTGGTTGATTTCCTAGCTCCGACGGGGTGGGAAACTCTAAAAACTGGATCCTGAGCTGGACAGGAAGCCTGTTAAGGGTTCCCCACACAGGGGTGACCCCCTCCCACCGTTTCTTTCCTGTCAAAATGCGAGCTGCTGCATTCTGGACGGATGGTAACTGATGGACCAACAGCTGATGGATCCCAAAGTCAGGCCCGGTTCTACGAGGGTGCATAAGCATTGCACCCTCAGTTTATGTGTTTGCATTTTCAGTTGAAAAGACAAAAAAAAAAAACTGACAAGTGCGCGCGCGTTAAGCCTCATTTTTAGTCAAAAAATCTCATTACACTTAAAGCAAGAGTCATTACCAGAAAAATAACTTGTTATTTGACAATTTTCACCTGTTTCAAGTAAATTTTCACTTGAAATAAGTAGAAATATCTGCCAGTGGGACAAGATTTATCTTCTCATTACAAGCAAAAAAATCTTGTTCCACTGGCAGATTTTTCTACTTATTTTAAGTGAAAATCTACTTGAAACAGGTGAAAATTGTTGTTTTTTCCAGTGATGAGTCTTGTTTTAAGTGTAATGAGATTTTTTTTTACTAAAAATGAGCCATTTTAACTAGAAATAAGAAATATTCTTGTTAAGATTTAGAATTTTTGCAGTGTAGATCTCTGATGGGTGAGGTAGCCCAGACTAAGGGCCTGATTTACTAAAGGTTTGCGTGCGTAAAAACGTGTTCAAACTTGACAGCACCCGCAAACCAAAGTGCCAGCTGATCTACTAACAGCGTGCAAAGACGACTGCGTCTCTGAAATACGCAAAATTGCACACGCAATCCATTTAGTACTTTTGCCCTGATGAATAATCAATATGGGGCGTACCCGCCAGAAATCCTAAATACTGGGAGGGGAAGATGCAAATTGCTCCATTTACCACGCGCAATGAGATTTACCAAGCCTGAAAGTAATTGCGCGTATTGTGATTGCGTCTGTATTTAATACGTTTGAAAGAAAGGTGCTAATCTGCTGCTGCTGTTATTGTGGCAAGGAGGCGACATCCAAAATCAAAGAATACGCAGAGAGAGAGTCTTTATTCTGCTGCATGCTATTTTAAAAATGGTTGCACAAGTTTTATTAAAGGCCACTTTTTCTTTAGTTATGCCTTATATCTTGCCACCTTCTTTTAATGTGCCCCCCTCCACTCGCCCACAAACAGGCCAAGCCTTTGTGCCAAAACTTTGTATTTTATTGATTACTTATCTTATTGAACGTGAAATCATCCTTCGTAAATTACATTTAATTAAAACCCGTGCTTTTACCCGTCTTTTATTTTGGAAAGGAGAACAACTGCCCACTTTTGAAATGTTCAAAGAACAAATTATACAATTCCTCCCATTGGAGAGGTTAACTCTCAAAGGACACGGACGAGAGCAAATGTTCCGTGAACTGTGGTCTCCACTCCTAAAAAAAAAAAAAAAAAGTAGGGGGAGAAAACATGGACTGACATGACTCACTAATTGAGTTGACCATTTGTCAAAAATGTAGCTGCTATTTCATGTATTCACTGTATTTATTAACCATTGTCTGCGTTTATTTTTTGTCTGTTTTTTTTTTTTTTTTCTTTTCTCATGTTTTGTTTTGCCAACGCTTGTCGGGGCTCCTACTATAAAACAACAAAAAGTTTAAATTTAAAGAGAAAGGGGAAAAAGGAAGGGGGGGAGGGAGGGGAGAGAGGTGAAAAAAAAGAGAGAAAAAAAGAGAATATATATATATATATATATGTATGTATATATAGAAGAAGTAAAAAAAAAAAAAAAAAAAAAAAAAAAAAATATGTGTTGAACTTGTTAAGGGTTAGTCTTACTGTTTTTTCTTATTTTTATTCCCCCCCCCCCCAAGTCTTAATATGTCCATTATGGAAGGGGAGGATTTTTCTTGGGAAGCATCGCCCTGGATTTTCCCCCCAGGAACTGATGTGCTATACACTGGGCTAACCCACGAATGTCTATGAAGTCTGACAAAATATCTGATATTTCCCAGCAATCTATCTATCTATCTATCTATCTATCTGCATGCGAAATACTAGTACAAATACGTGAAAGTTGAGGCTATTGTGCTCTCTGCAGTTTTCATTATGGACCAATCTGTGTGCTGAAATACGGAGAACACTGGAAACAGCTCCGCTCACTTACTCAGACAACTCAGCTGCAAAACTTTATGGGCGTGTTAGCGCCGGCATATCATTAGAGCAAAATCTTTTGTGAATAGGACCTTAAAGCAGGGAAAATTGCGGGCGCTAATGCAGCGCAATTCCCAGCGCTATTTGCGGGCGCAATCTGTTCTTTGTGGATTTACCCCTAAGCATCCCAACTTTCCTTCCTTGACATCAAGGCAAGGGTTGCGGTCTTTCCACTCTTCCACCTGCTTCAGTGTAAAAACACCGGGCAAGTCATTGCTAGCAGCGGGGGGCGCAGTAGCATCTGCCCAGGAACACTCAGCCTCGACTTCACTTTCTTCAACAGAGGGTGGGAGAGGAACGGGACCTTCTGTTGGGACATTGTCTATATCCTCTATCCTCATCTCTGGCTCTGGCTGATCTCTGGCCTTTTTCGATGTGAACCCAAAGTGTGCAAGTGACACACTCTGGGTTAGCTTCCGCTTCGCCATGTTATCGTTGTCGACTGTCAACTGTCAACTAGCCGGTCATTGCGTTGTGCTGGCACACATGGCTAATTTGCATATATAAAGGGGCAGTTTCGGCGCCATGGGCGGGCACCAGGGGGCAGTGCCCGCTTACGTCAGTCACTGTGCCCCCTCACTTTTCTTCTTTGGCGTTAAACAAATTTTCCGAAAGCGAACTATTGCGAAGGAGAGATTGCGAACGATGGCTTGGTTACAGTGTGTATAGGCTACAGTTCCCCCTCGTGCTTTCAAGTGCCTTGCCAAACTCGCACGGCAGAGTGCAAGGACCTTGTGCTGTGCAAATTCAGCACCTCGAGCCGCAGACTGCAGCTTTTCTAAGCGCACTTTCTTCAGTGCGACTCAAAATGTAAATATAAATCAATGCATCGTTGTTCTTGTTCTATATGCTATATTGAAAACATGTATGTGACCTCGTTGTGTGTTACGAGTAAAACGTTTTCAGTCAAAGATAAATGTGTGCTTCCTTGCATTATTTACACCTAAGTGATTTGATTTCTCCACGTTTTAGACCAGCCTTTCTCAAAAACCGGGGTGTCGCAGCACCCTGGGGTGTCGTCTGACTGCTTCAGTGGTGTCGTAAAAAAATTACCTATTCTGACATTTCATATATAAATACCGTATTTTCGCGACCATACGGGTGCCGTGTGGAAAGGCATACCCTCAGTTTTGTGTCATTTCTGTATTTAAAACAAACACACACACATGGCGCTCCGACCGAAAAGGTGCCGTCTACACACACACACACAAACACACACACACACGCGCGCCGCAGAACACACACACAAGCACACAAGTGTGCCTATTTAAAAATAGAGCTGGAGTAAAACTTTGTTTGATTGTACTTTATTTCAGTTTTTACATTAATCAAACCCATCGAAGTCCTCATCCTCTGTTTCTGCATTAAAGAGCTCCGCTAAATCAGCTGTGCCAGTCCGAATTCCCTCGCTGTCAGAGTCACTTTCCTTGCTGTACGGCGCCTCAGAAATGAGGCTTTTGGCTTTTGCAAAAGTTCACAAAATAGTCCCAGCAGACACGTTAGCCCACGCATCAACAATCCATCTGCAAACTGTGGCATAACTTGCCCGGCGCTGCTTTCCACTCTTGGTGAAACTGTGTTCTCCCTCAGTCATCCATCGTTCCCACGCCGCTCGCAGCTTTAAGGCTGATTTATGGTTCTGCGTTACACCAACGCAGAGCCTACGTCGGAGGTTACGCGGGGACGCGCACGTACGGTGCTTCGCCTGGTGGCTGAGGAGAGAATTAAAAAGGGATGTAGACGGGTGATAAAGAATGACAAGATCTACCAGGAGCTCTGTCACTTCATAGCTGCTCAAGGCTCCAGCTGACTTTTCAGCAGTGCCGAGACAAACTAAAAAGAATTAAAAAGCATCGCCGCTTGAAGCTTCTCTCACTCTCTTTTTTTAACTTGATATGGAACACAAGCCTCAGACCCAGCAGCACATCTATCATCTCCTCCAGGTTCTACATCTTTAGTGTTGTTGTCTTCTTCCTTTAGATCACACAATGAAATACGTCACAGCAGCTTCCTCCAACCTCCTACTTCTGCTCCAGGTGCTGATTTGTTATGGAAAAGGAACTAGGCCCAGTCGAGTCGAGCCGGGCTGAGATGAGTAGAGCCGAGTAGGTTCTAGTGGAAAAGTGCCATAAGTAAAAGGCCTGGAGTCAGTCAGTGACAATAAGATGTTCCTTCTGTTTCATCTCTGTGGTGCAAACACCCTTGACCCATGGGTGTGAACTGCCCTGTGTGAACAGACCTGTCCTAGTAAAGGCCAACCGTCAGTCAACTGTCAGCTGTATCACCAAACAGCATCTAACAGCCAACTGCGTTTATGGTGCTTTGTGGTTCTGAAAATGCTCAGGACTAGACAAAGCCATCTCCACACAAATCTTATGTTACTGCAGTATTAGTGGTCTTTCAAATGCTATATTGCCACTGGTGGCTGCATCAGGCACCTTTCTGATTTACAGTTTTGCAGCCTCAATAAATGGCAGTAATGTAGATTAGTGTCAGAGTGTTGCTGTGATACTGTGACAAAATGGGCAGTAATCCAGAGGAGCTACCAGATTTTAATGCCTCCCAACATCCTACCAATGTGATTCTGTATTTGTACTGACTGTTAGCTGTATGGATTAGCTCTAATTATGCCGGTCAGGGGCTGGTGGGAGACGTTTCACTGTGAAATGTGAGAAAAACAGCAGAAAAGGTCAAAGAAAACAGACATGCCTTCAGCTTACCTTGACCTACAAAACTGGATTTTCCCACATTCACTTGGACTCCATCAGGATCGATGCAGACAGCTCTGGCTTCAGTGTCATCCTGAGAGAAAAATACCCACAAAACCCAGTATTCTGTTCCTCCGTAAGCAAGCTCTTCTTGTTGCTCATCTTCTGGCAGCATCACCTGTTGCATTAAACTGGATGTTGGTGTTTTACGAGTCAAAGTCAGGCCACATGGACAGATGATGGATTGATTTTTTTGAGAAAAAAGAGTGACGAGGCTTACTTTGGAACAAAACTACGAGCAGACACGTCGTGCGCCTCGGCTTAGAGGTATTCATGGTGCGTATCGCTTCAGGGTGGATGTGAACTGGGTGGACCAGGCTGTGTAATATTATCTCCGTAATATTGCAAAGATTAGGAAAATCCTCTTGCAGAATGATGCAGAAAAACTAGTTTATGCATTTGTATCTTCTAGACCAGGGGTTCTTAACCTTTCTGACCTTGGGGCCCAATTTTTTCAGTACAGAGTGGCCCGGGGCCCATTAAATATAAACACTGTATAGCAGGGGTATTCAACTAAAACTTTAAGAGGTCCATTTAGAGAAAATTTACTCAAGCGAAGGTCCAGAACATCATAATATATATATATATATATATATATATATATATATATATATATATATATATATATATATATATATATATATATATATATATATGTGTGTGTGTATATATTCAAGTAGCCTCATAGTTGTATCAACATCTGCATCTGACTGTTATACTAAAAAAAAGTACATATTTGCCAATTAACATGTTTAACTTGAATTAAACATATTTTTTTCTCTTAAAAGTAAAGTAGATTTTATTTTATTTTTCAAATGCTATCTTATTTTATTTCTCTACCAGCAGTTTGAATTTCCCCTTTTCTTTGGTAATTGTCTCAACACATTTTTATACTAAATTAATATAAACACATCTTAACAATTTAACAGTTTTGCAGTTTTTCTTTCTTACCCTCTTATAATCTTATGCCCCCACATTCTGTCAATCAGTGAGAGAACTGAGCTCTAACTTCTCCTGTCAGGACTTTAAATCTGGGCTGGATGGTGTCAGGTTCTCATATGCATGTGGAGGTGCTCATTGTTGAGCCTGAAACGATATTTAGTTTTAATTATGTTCACTGTGGAGAAAGCTGCTTCACAGCTGTATCTGGACCCAAACATGGGCAGGATGTTTTAAGATGGTCAGTTTATTTTTCTGTGACGTCAGTTCAGACTTGAGTGGATATGTTTGATGAAAAACTTTGTGTTTTATTTCAGTGGCGTTTCACTTTCGCACTTTGAACGCCACGGTCTCTGAACGTATGAGACACTGGTTTTGTCCCAGTGGGAAGACTGAACAGGATGAATTTGTCCATTCCGGGTTGCATATTTAAAAATACAGCGACGACAAAACTTAGTTTGATTTTACTTTAAGTTATTTACATTAATAAGTTGTCAGGACTCAGTGTGTCAGGTTTCATCCGAGCCTGATCAGCTGCGACGGGCACAGCCCGCACCGCAGCTCTCTGGTCGCGCTGCAGCAGTTACTTTCCGATGCTTTTTCGAAAGCCCGAACAGTCCAGTCCAGCAGACACGACAGCCCATGCATCTACATCTACCATCTTTCAGCAGTAACGACGGAGCCCACCGCCCGAGCGGCAGCCTCAGCCGACCTCCCCGGCCGCGGGGACGCGCCGGGATAAATGAACACGCCGCGCTCGCTCGCTCTGGGCGCAGACCCAATTAATCGATCCCTAATCCTGGCGGATCTAAACCTACTCTGTGCAAAATGAAGGATTTTCTCTGTAAAGACACACCATTTCTCTTACTATTACACGTACAGCTAGCTGAGTGTCTTCTTCTCCTCATTTGGTCGGGAGTTGCTATGCAGTCCCGCGGCCCTCGCAGCCCACACGTACAAAACTGAATTTTTTTTGGCGGCCCACTAGATGGCGCTCGCGGCCCAAGTGTGGGCCGCGGCCCTATGGTTAAGAATCACTGTTCTAGACTGGATTACTGTAATGTGTTATTAGCAGGATGTCCAAGTAATTTGCTGAATAGGCTCCAGCTGATCCAAAATGCAGCAGCGCGAGTGCTGACAGGAATCAGCAGGAGAGACCACGTCTCTGCAGTGTTAGCGTCGCTCCATTGGCTACCCGTAAAATTCAGAATCCAATTTAAAATTGTATTACTTGGGCTTCCGGTTGGTGAGCAGATGGAGTAGACGTGTTTCGTGAGTGCTCCCGTGAGTGCCAAACTTTTTAAACCACCAAGCCCTCAAACTTTCAAACTTTTTCCTTTAAAAAGGATTCCCTGTTGCTGTTTTTCTTTTTTTTTGTCTCGAACGAGCCCACTTACCTCCGAGATGGCTTCGAAGAGCGGCAAGTCGGGCAAGAAGGACGATGCTGGCGCTGTCTTAACCCTGGCGGCCATTACCACGTTGCTGGAGGAACACCGCGCTGCCCTGGCCGCCGAGTTCAAAAATACTTTCAGTCAGCTCGACTCCAAACTCGACCAAACGCGGCTCGCGGTCGAGGACCATGGCCAACGTGTTTCGTCCCTTGAACTCGCCACAGAAGACCTCAGCCAGCGAGTTACGGATCTTGAAGGCATCTGCTCGACTCTACGGGATGATAATGCTCGGCTGAAGGCCAAGGTGGTGGATTTGGAAAGCCGGAGCAGAAGGCAGAACATCCGTATCCTGGGCTTACCGGAGTCGACCGAGGGCGGGTCTCCGGCGGCTTTCTTCTCCAAGCTGCTGTGTGAGGTGTTCGGGAACGATACGCTGCCGTCACCGCCAGAGATAGACAGAGCGCACCGCTCGCTCGCCGCCAAGCCGGCCCCGGGACAGAGACCGCGTCCGGTCATCCTCCGCCTGCACCGGTACCAGATCAAGGATCTCCTCATCAGGGAGGCGCGCCGGAGAGGAAAGTTGGAATATCGCGGCCAGCCCATCCGGGTCCTGGAGGATTACAGCCCCGAAGTTGCCAGCCAACGAGCGGAATACAGCGGAGTCATGTCGGAGCTCTACCAGCTGGGTCTGAGGCCGGCTCTGCTCTTCCCCGCCCGGCTCCGGCTCACGCTGTCCGGGGGGGCCAGGAAGTGGATCGGCTCCGTGGATGAGGCGCGCAAATTCATCACGAGTCGCAGCAAAGCTTCAAACCCGCCGTAACGGGACTGTTGGAGGCTGCCACGGCTCCGCCTGCAGCCCGGTGCGGCTCACTGACGCTCACGGACTGACTTTTTTTTCTCTCTCTTTTTTTTTTTTACGTGAGTCACATTATTCCTGAGGGGAGGGTGAGTAACCCCGCGACAACCAGTATTTTCTCTGTTGTTAGTTGGACTGCCCCTTTGCAAATATTATTAATTTGCAGTTATTTTTGGCTATTTGAGGGAAGGGGAAAAATAAGTGGTGAAGAGGGAGAGAGAAAAAAAAAAAAAAAAAAAAGCTTTTCCGATTTACCTATAAGTTTTGTAATAATTGTAAGCTGTTAACCTTACTTTTACGCTGCTTAAGTCGGACGTTTTATATTTTATATTTTTGTACAAATATTTCTGGGCTCATATCGGGACTTGCAGGTCAAGATTTGAGAGGGTATTTCTTTTTTTTATTTATATCTACACGTTTTAAGGTGCTAATATGTATACACCCATGATACGGGAGCAAAAGCTATTAGTGTGTAGGATAGGAAGATGCGTTATTGCACTTTGTTTGTTTTGAAGAGCTTGCTGCTTTTTTTTTATTTTTCTATAGCAGCTGTCTTAGTTGGGGAGGGTGGGTCGGGGGGATATGTCACTGCCAGAATCTTTGCATTAACTCTTTTCAACTCATTACTTAATGTGGGTCACATTCAACCTCCTTTCCGTTTTCTTTTTTTTTGCCTAGGTCATTGTGCACACCTAATTTTTCTTCTTAGATATTATGAGTAGATACTTGAAGTTGGTGAGCTGGAATGTTAAGGGTCTGAATCACCCTGTTAAGAGGAAAAGGATCTTCTCACATCTAAAACACCTTAAAACAGAAATAGCCTTTCTACAAGAAACTCATATTCGCAGTTCTGATAATAGCCGCCTGTTCCCGAGGTGGTCAGGGCAGAGATTTCACTCCTCCTTTCAAGCTAAGGCCCGAGGAGTTTCAGTTCTGATCAGTCAGGATGTTTCATTTGAGCAGCACAATGTGATTTCTGACAAGTTTGGTCGCTACGTGATCGTTTCTGGGAAATTATTCAATACATTGGTCGTACTTGTGAACGTTTATGCCCCTAATTCAGATGATGCAGTCTTTTTTGAACGACTGTTTTCACTGCTCCCTGACCTTAATACATATTCTCTCATACTGGGTGGTGATTTTAATTGCTGGCTCGACCCAGTCCTAGACCGATCCTCTACCAACCCCGGCACAGCAAGTAAGTCAGCCCGTCTTATTCAGGCGTTCCTTTCTGACTACGGTGTTTGTGATGTGTGGCGTTCTTTACATCCATGTGACAGAGAATACTCCTTTTTCTCACAAGTGCACCACACATACTCGAGGATTGATTATTTTTTTATTGATAATCAACTGATTCCCCTGGTTCATTCCTGTGCTTATCAGAGCATTGTCATTTCCGACCACGCTCCTGTGGTTCTAACCATGTCCCTTCCTGACCTACCTCAGAGAGACAGACAGTGGCGATTCAATTCAACTCTGCTGTCGGACACAAATTTTGTTAAATCAATGGAAACGGAAATAGCCTTTTTCCTATCCACGAATATGACTCCAGGAATGTCTAGTCTAACTGTCTGGGATTCCCTCAAGGCTTATCTCCGGGGACAGATTATATCCTACACTGCTAGGGTGAGGCAAAAATCTTATAGGGAGCGATCAGACCTTGCCCGCCAAATCAAAGAGGTCGATGAAGAATATTCTCGGACTAAATCCCCAGATCTTTACAAAAAGCGGCTAGAACTTAAAACTAAATTTGACCTGCTTACCACTCACCCAATTGAACAGTCACTTCTGAAAAGTAAAACCAGGTTTTATGTTTATGGAGACAAATCTGACAAATTATTAGCCAACCAACTTAAAGGCTCTAAGGCTAAACAAAATATTTCTAAGATTCGATTACCAAATGGCCATGTAACTACAGACCACTTACTCATAAATGAAGCATTCAGGGACTTTTATACCCAGCTATACACCTCGGAATCTCAGACTGATCGAGATGAGATTGCGGACTTTTTAAATAGTCTTAGTATTCCCAGTCTTTCACCAGATCTAAGGAAGACATTAGAAGAACCGATATCCCTGATGGAAATTACTCGAGCCATTTCTTCACTGCAGTCGGGTAAATGTCCTGGCCCTGATGGCTTCCCGGCGGAATTTCTAAAGAAATTTTCTACTCTGCTTTCCCCATTGCTATCTACAGTTCTTTCAGAATCCTTCAGCCACGGTTCCCTCCCTCCTTCTTTTTCGGAGGCCTGCATCACCCTCATAGCTAAAAAAGGGAAGGATCCTACTGAATGCGCCTCCTACAGGCCCATCTCCCTCTTAAACACAGATGCTAAAATCCTAGCTAAAGTCCTAGCCCATAGGCTGGAGAATGCCCTCCCCACAATTATATCTGAAGACCAAACTGGCTTCATTAAAGGTAGGCAGTCTTACTTCAACACAAGGCGACTGTTCAATATTATCTACTCTGCCTCTGAGGCTATCCCTGAATGCGTTGTCTCTCTGGATGCGGAGAAAGCATTTGATCGCGTCCAATGGGATTATCTCTTTGCTGTGCTGGACAGGTTTGGTTTTGGTCCGAACTTTGCTCTGTGGATTAAACTTCTCTATTTACACCCAACAGCCTCAATTCGTACTAACTCTCAACGGTCAAAACCATTTAATCTGCATCGTGGAACCCGTCAGGGGTGCCCCCTTAGTCCCATGCTTTTTGACATGGCTATCGAACCGCTTGCCACAGCGCTCCGATCTTGTGAGGATGTGTCCGGTATCTGGAGAGGTGGCAGGGAACATAAGGTCTCGCTTTATGCCGATGACCTCTTGCTTTTCATCTCTCACCCTCTGGCCTCATTACCCCCTGCGCTGTCACTTCTCAGTCAGTTTGGGAAACTCTCAGGCTATAAACTGAATCTCAGCAAAAGTGAGCTTTTCCCTACCAATCTCGAATCGCATGCTTTAGACCTTTCCAATTTTCCCTTTAAAATCGTAAATGACAAATTCTCCTATTTAGGCATATCTGTGACAAGGAAACACAAAGACCTGCTCCAAGAGAATCTTATCTCATTGTTAAATGAGACCAAACAAACCCTTACACAATGGTCACCCCTGTCAATGTCTCTTGTGGGTCGCATCAATTCAGTTAAAATGACCATTTTACCTAAATTTTTGTACCTTTTCCAGACCTTACCACTCTTTATTCCTGGTTCTTTTTTTCAGTCCCTTGACTCAGTTATATCTTCATACCTATGGCGGGGTAAACGGCCACGTTTGAACAAAACTCATCTTCAAAAAATTAAGTCTGCAGGTGGTCTGGCCCTCCCAAACTTTCGTTATTATTATTGGGCTGCTAACCTGCGCTGCCTTGCATTCTGGTCCTTCTACTGCGACGGCGCTGACCGCCCTGACTGGGTGGCGATGGAGTTACATCCAACTGATGACCTGTCAATTCCTGCCCTACTCGGCTCCTCACTTCCACTTCCTTCACTTAAATCAATCAAAAACCCAGTGGTTAAACATTCTCTTAGAATTTGGGCCCAATTTAGGAAGTTTTTTGGTTTTCACAGCTTCTCTCTTCTTAGCCCCATTGCATCAAATCACTCTTTCAAACCATCCCTTGAGGACCCCACCTTCCAGGAATGGCACAGGAGGGGTATGAATCGTTTTAGAGATATGTTCATAGACGGCACCGTGGCATCTTTTGAGCAGTTAAGTAGTAAATTCAGCCTTCCAAAATCACATTTCTTTAGGTATCTTCAGGCTAGACATTTTGTTCTTTCCCAGACACCCAGCCCTGGTGCATCGATAGGCTTGACCACAGTTGACAAAGTTCTTGCCACAGACCCATTCAAAAAGGGGCTCATTTCGTCTTTCTATGGCATGTTGCTGGATCTTAGGAGTGCCCCTACAGATAAACTCAAAGCAGCATGGGAGCAGGACTTAGGGCTTCCCTTATCAGAGGATACCTGGGAGTCCATACTCAAACTGGTTAATACAACCTCCCTGTGCGCACGTCACTGCTTAATTCAGTTTAAAGTGGTACACAGGGCTCATATTTCCAAAGCAAAGTTATCCTCCATGTACCCAGATATTAGTCCATACTGTGTAAGATGTAAAGTAGCAGAAGCCTCTCTCATCCACATGTACTGGTCCTGCCCATGTCTAAACAAATACTGGATGGAAGTCTTTCATACTCTCTCTCTGGTGCTTAAAATCAGATTAGAACCAAACCCACTGACTGCCCTGTTTGGGGTCATGGAGGGAGGAAGGAAGTTAACCACTGCACAGGGGCACACTTTGTCTTTTGCCTCCCTTTTGGCTCGTCGGGCAATTCTGTTCAGGTGGAAGGATCCCTTCCCTCCTACTCGTGCACAATGGCTGGAAGACATCATGTCCTGCTTAAAACTGGAGAAAATTAGATACTCGCTTCAGAAATCAAATAAGTTCCAGAAAGTGTGGGGACCTTTTCTAGAAGCATTCCAGACCCTGTGAACTATACTTCATATTTATTTTGTATTCCTAGTGCAGGCTTTTGATGTTAGAGTGACCTCATATTGTGATTAGTAATCTGGCAGTGACATGGGAGGGATTAGTTTGGTCTGTAGTTTGTTTTTGTTACTATTTTATATTTTTTCATACTGTTTAATTGTTTTTTATATTTTGTACACTGGTGTATGCTATGATTAACATGCCCATGCCTACTCAAAATATTTGTAATTGACATGCAGCATTTCACCTTTTTTACTTTGTGAAAATTTTAATAAAAAGATCTTGAATTAAAAAAAATTGTATTACTTGCTTATAAAGCCCAAAACGGCTTAGCTCCGCATTATTTGCAAGACCTGATAGTGCCTTATGTTCCTGGCAGAGCTCTCCATTCTCGGAGTGCAGGTTTACTCGTAAATTCCTAGATTATCCAAATGTAGATTTGGAGGGCGGGCGTTCTGCTATCAGGCACCATTACTATGGAACCAACTTCCAATCTGGGTTAAGGAGAATGACACCACCTCCACCTTTAAAACTAAACTTAAAACCTTTCTGTTTAGTAAAGCCTATAGTTAGTGTTTAGTAAACCTCTAGCTGGTGTTGGTAAATCTCTAGGTAGTGTAAACTCTAGTGTGTTAGAGTCAGTAGTCATGATTGGCTTCCTTCTGTCTCGCAAGACAATGGGGTATGCGCCAGGGATTAGTTTGTTACTCGCGAAGCGACCTCTCCAGGGTGCATGCCTCGGCCTTCTTCTTTTCACATCATTATTACTTTTTATACTCCAAACTGATAGTTGATCAGAATTCTCAAATAAGTACATTTTATGTTCAAAAGTTTCGAACAGAAGGGACTGTCTGAAACATTTGCTGTGTTTATAAACCTTTCAAAACTGGCAATAAATAAGAAGACAAACATAATGGATTTCACATCCACCAAAGAAATAATACTTCCTCATAGCAGAAATAAATAAAGGCCTCAGTAAAATATGTAAAAGGGAACTGATATTTAATATCATGCATTTCATCAACAAGCCTCAATTGTCTTGAAATCGTAATTATTGACCTGAGCTGACACTGCTAAGAAATTAAAAGACAGTGCAGCGGCCTCAATGAGCAACTAAAATCTGTTGCATGATTGCAGTTTATGTCAAGAGTCACGCTAGCAACACCGCCGTATAATTAATACCAGCAAAGGCTGGAACAATGCGTGCTATGTTTAGTGGTTTGTTTCACAGTTTCAGGGTCTGGACCATTGGACATCACGGAGATTATCTCAGTTACCAACTTTCCCCAAACCTCCTCCAGGATACTGTCAGGGTGTCCGTCCAGCATCTGTGCAGGGGCTGTGGGATGGCTGCGATACTGATCAGGTTTTATGTCAAAGGAAGAGAGAAAAGCTGTTAATCACAGGACTTTTTCCTCACCGGTGTAGTTTTAAAAGAACTGAAAGGGCGAAAGCAACAAATCAGCATTAGGAAATGAAACTATAAAAGAACGTGTTTAAAAGTCCCTGACATTAATAAAAAGACGTGGGCGACACACAGCAGCTTCCCCGTCGCTTTCACTTCTTCTTGGTTCCAGTATTGCTGCACTCAGCATCCCACTGGGTTTTGTCTCTCTATAACTCTGTGGCTTATTTGTTCTCCCCCTTGTGAAGTGGCAGCGAATAACACCTCCAGTCACGCAGGACTTGCAGGCCACAAATGAGGCTTAGCGTGTTTTTCAAAAACCTTTTTTGGAGCGATGATAAAAACCCTCGAGAGGCTGGAAAGGTAGACAGCTCAGCTGTGAGGAGGAGGAGTTGTAATCAGCTGACAGAACAATGACACGGCATCAAAACGAGGTTATCACAATACCAGCGGTGGTCTTGATGGAGGACCGCTCGGCTAAATTCTACATGGCAGTTAGACTGAGTTATGGAGTCGGTGGCTGAGGGTCCGGGTTGAGAAAACAGCAAACAACAGCAGAAAGCATGCGCACGTGTTGTAGGTCTACCACTTTAAAGCCTGAATTATGGTTCTGCGTCAAATCAACGCTGTGCCTACGCCGTCACCGTGACGCCGTCACCGTGACGCCGTCACCGTGACGCCGTCACCGTGACGCCGTCACCGTGACGCCGTCACCGTGACGCCGTCACCGTGACGCCGTCGTGAACCCTTCAGACTTCTCCGTCACTCCATTTCTCTGCGGTGCAGTACCCCCCGTGACCGCTAATTCGTGATCTTTTCCTGAATGGTTTATCCGACTTTTTACGGTCATATTGAATCAAAGAGATAAGGAAAACTATTGTGCAAAAAAAACAAAAACAAAAAATCACACATACACGAAGAAAAGAGCGCTGAAATACGTTGCTACCAAGCGAACCAATCACAGCCCTCTCGTCTGCGTTTGGTCTGCGTCGCCTCGACGTGTAGTTACAATTTTCGGGAGGTGCACGTCAGTGACGGCGTCAGCGACGGCGTCAGTGACGGCGTGTGGTCTGCGTCGACGCGTACCCTACGGCGTAGGCACAGAGTCGTTTTGACGCAGAACCATAACTCAAGCTTAAGTGGAGTAGGGATTGCCCCAAAATTACTATCAAAACTGTACAGGTAATGTCCAAAATAGATAACTCAGTCTCCCTTCTGATCCCAAAATGGGAGGCTGACTTATCTCTTAATACTAATAAAAGTTCTTGGTCATAAATATGTTTAAATACTTTCACTATGACCAAGAATCCAAACTTGCAACTTATACTACTACAAAGTTCTTTACATAACATATTATACAGGACAAAGGATGTTCCAGATGGGTTTTGCATCCTGTAATATCTGCTCACAGTGCACAGAGAACATTCCAGATAATTATATGCATGCTTTATGGTTTTGTGCACCTCTGCAGAAATTCTGGCTGGAGGTATGTGAAGATTTATCCAAATGGGTCAATTACAGAATTCCATAGTGTGCCCCGCACTATGGATACTAGGTCACCTGGGTGACACCCACATGGAACCTAACTTAGCTCACTTGGTTCTCACTGCCTTATGTATCGCAAAGAAAACCATTCTAACGAACTGGAAACAAAAGTCTAATCTATGTATTAATCAATTTAGGAATCTTATGGTAGAACATATCAGTAATGAGATAATGTCTGCTTCCACTAAACATAATTCGGGAGAACTGCATTATCTCTGGTCCCCGATTATAGGCTTCATTACCTAGTGGGGGCGGGTGGGTGGTGATCCTGTGGCCCTTGGGACTGGAGACTGATTTGGGCCCAATCCCAATACACCCCTTACTTTCTACCACTACCCCTAAAAAAGAAGCCACAGATTTTAGGGCCCTTGAAATCTTCCCAGGGGCCTGTCCCAATACACCCACTACTCCTACTTTCAGCACCACCCCTAAAATCAGGAAGCTGAGAGCCAAAAGCTGTTTTAATTTCAGCTGTAGCGCTGTTAATATGCCACTTTATTAAGTTTGAATATGTTTTCGGAGATGCCGGCTTGGAGCAGCCGCAGCCGGAGTACAGACGTGATCGCCCTGCGCCGTCGTCCTGGGGGAGAAACCTGCAGCTCTGTGGAGAATTACCGCTGGCTGAAATAAATCATTTAGGAAGATAAATGTTGGTTTAATAGATGAAATCTAACAGTTGTAGCTACGCCTGTTAAGAAATTTGCTCTGAAAATTTCGAGATTTCTGCCTGCCGGCTCCGGAGCTGATTTATGGGTCCGCGTTAAATCGACGCAGAGCCTACGGCGTAGGGTACGTAACCTACGCCGTAGTTCTGCATTGGTGTAATGCGGAACCATAAATCAGCCTTTATTCTGGCGTGATCTTCGCAACAACGGGGGAGTGATTATGTACATTCACTGAGTGAATATTATGAAAGTAAAATATATATTTCTCACTAGAAATGTAATCAAAATGCATTTTTATGCAGAAATTAACTCAAAATCTTGATTTTATTAACTAAAAATGCCGACAAAAAGCATTCTGGGAACCTTTTCTGGCCCTAGATCAACTAGTGAGCATCGGAAAACCCTCGACCCTTGATCCAACTCTGAGGTGCAGATGTTCATAAACCTGGTGGCTGATGAGAGAATTAAAAAAGGGATGTTGACGGGCTGTTTTACTCTCAGCCGCTCGCGGCTCCAAATGATTCCTCATCTGCGCCGACACGAACAAAGCGGTTGCGCAATCGAGTACGTCACAGCAGCTTCACCTCAACCCCCCCACTTCTCACCTGGCTGTGGAAAAGCAAACGGGGACAAAACGGATAGAGGCGGGTAGAGGCGGATAGAGGCGGGTAGAGGCGGGTAGAGGCGGGTAGAGGCGGGTAGAGGCGGGTAGAGGCGGGTAGAGGCGGGTAGAGGCGGGTAGAGGCGGATAGAGGCGGGTAGAGGCGGGTAGAGGCGGGTAGAGGCGGGTAGAGGCGGGTAGAGGCGGGTAGAGGCGGGTAGAGGCGGATAGAGGCGGGTAGAGGCGGGTAGAGGCGGGTAGAGGCGGGTAGAGGCGGATAGAGGCGGGTAGAGGCGGGTAGAGGCGGGTAGAGGCGTGACGAGCCAAGTCGGGCTAAGTAAGTACTAGTGGAAAAGCGCCAATAGTGTCTTTGGAGGGGGTGGGGGGGGGCACTGCCAAATGGTGCCCTGACCTCCCTCTCCATGTTTTAACTACATTAGTCACACACACTCTTCACAAGGTGCGGGAGTGAGGTCTTCCTCCTCCCAAGTTTCCCGCATTCGGCCTGGGACGGGGGAACCACTGGAGGGACTGATGGCCAGACCTGGGAATGGGCTCACCGTGCTGCCTGGGAGGGTGGGGGGCTGCTGGGCTGTCCCGGGCCTCCAGGGGGAGATGGGAGTGGTGAGAGAATGATGTCTTTGTCAGTGAGTGTATGTCCGTGTCTGTGTGAATGGGTGTCTTGCGGTGGACTGGTGGCCTGTCCGAGGTGTCCCCTCACGCCTGTAATTAGCTGGAACAGGTTTCAGCAGACCCCCGTGACCCTGCAAAGTTGTCTTGCCTTGTCTAACCCGGGTTTGAGGCTCTTTGCTGTTGGGCTTGTCTGGGTGGCTCCTTGACGGGGGGTTCTCGCGCACCGTGCCCGTCTCCGCTTCCCCCCGCTGCCCTTGCAGCTGGGCGCGCCTTCGGCTCTGGGGTTCCCACTTTCGTAGGGGCGGGTGCCAGCTATTTAGTTACTTTAAATAAAAAACATTTTAAATGCTCCCATTAATCCCCTCTAGCCTTCATTTCAGCAGGTACGTATGGATTTGTATTGTGCCTTGTGTTCTGCATTCTGATTGGCTAAACAGTCTCCCTGCTTCTTCACTTCCTGTGTCAATAACGTTGGTTGCTTAGCAACAAGCTGAGAACAGCCAATGAGCTTCAGCAGCAGCTCAAGAAGGGGAGCCTTTGATGAATCGTTCATTACAGTCTCAGATATAATCCATGGTGGCATGTCGGTTTATAACAATCTTTTTACCCAGAAGAAAAAAGAGCATCAAAACGACCCATAACTATTTTTTTCTCTCGAAAAAACACTCCTGCACCGCGGCTTTAGGAGAAAAAGACGCTACAGAGTCGGGATGCAGCGGCTCAGAAGAGCAGTGGAATACGTGCGAGACGGTGCTGATCTCTGCAATTTGAAGCCTTCTATAATAATTGTAAAAAGAATTTAACTTACCACGGGTTCTTTTTGGAACGTAACCACTGCGAAAAACGAGGGATTACTGTAATGACAATATCTCCAGGTTGTGAAACTCGCCTTCTCTTGGCTCATGACCGTCATGTTTTTGAACACACGCCCACTACCTTTCCTCCGGTCTCCGCATGTGGGTAAAAAAAGCTTCACTGTAGCCAGAAATAACGGAGGAACGCACCGTTTGGTAACGGTAACTGCGTTACTGAATTTAAAAAGTAATGCGTTAGAGTATTAGTTACCTCAAAACTAACGGCGTTACTGTAACGCGTAACTAAATAACGCGTTAGTCCCAACACTGGTGACGATACAGACGCTATCACAGGCAAAGAAGATTACGTAGACGTATTGGGGCCGCGCCTCAAGACAGCCAAGAACATAGAGCTTGGGTGTTGATGGGTCTTCCCATCATGTACGCTGCAGCCTTTTAGGGTACCTTGTTTACTGGGTGGTTGTTTGTAAAATACTGCACTACGACTCGATCATGCTCACACGTTTTTCTGATGTCAGACTGAGGCCGGCAGGTTTTCCTGAGGTCCGTCGGATGCTTCTCTGTAGATTGCTGTTTGGTTCCAGAAGGTATTTGTACACAATTTGAACCTTGGTAGTGCCACAGCAGGCGTTTAGGTTTGAGTTATTGTGTTCTTGTAATCATGTTTCAAACGTAGGTCTCTGGGTGAGACGAACACACCACACAACTTACCCACAACAAAAGCAGCAAACATGGCACCAAAGGTAAATATGTCTGCGTAACCCTTTCAAATATTTGGGTTTTACATACAACCATTGATACATCTGTGCGGGAACTGCGTGCTCGGGACTGCCGCCTGTTACTGCTACTTTGATTCCAGTACAGGGGTGTATTTGAAATGTTCGTACTGTATGTGCAGAGCGTGTCCTCAGACTGGGATACACTGAGGGACAATAAGATGTCTAGTCAAGGGGAAATTTATGACAACTGAGTATTGCTAACCTCCTATTGTGTACTTTCCTCGTGTAACTGAGTTCTGTGTGTTCATGAAGAGTTGCCACATCTGCTTTCGCCTGTCGTTAATTTACTGTAGCTTATCTTTGTCTTTGTATTTTTCTCTGCATGAAGGCGTGGGTGGTGTTGTCTGCCCCGGCTGCAGACCACCACTGCCATATTTGCATATAGAATCATCTTCATTTCTTGGTCAGTGAGCTAACGCGTTATCCTTTTTGCTCTTCATCTTACCAGGTTAACTTTGAAGCTGTTTATGGGTCAGGTCGCCAGGTTCTGTCCAGGTTGGTCGCAGCTGTAAGTATAGTGACTAAAGGGATCTGCAGACAGCAGCAACACGTTCCTGTGTTCATGACTTGTCTTCAGCAGTCTGTACACAAAGGACAGTGCAAAATAAGTTCTTCCTCCTGGTGGTTCTTTGTGCTTGATATAACAAGAAATTATTAATTTGGTCAAAGTTAAGTTTCGGTTTTACTGTTGCAACACTTTGGGCCGGGCCAGTTCTAGAAAATGATGACTACGGTGCATCTCAGATCAGACGGGGTGCACATGCCTGGCACCTTATTCAACACTAAATTATGCATTTTCCCATAATTTCAAGCGGAATGATACTAGCAAAACAAGAATATTTAAAGTGTATATCAAATGCTTTATTGCAGCCATATTGCTGCAGAACAAAGAAAATGCTACATTTAGTCTGAGCTACCTCACCCATCAGACAATCTAGCAACAGATGTTTCTTACCCTGAAAATAAAACATAGAAATTCAAACTAATTTTATCTATACAGCTCAAAACCATCACTAAACATGACAGTCATTTCAAGTGGAATGATACCAGTCAAACAATAATATTTAAAGTTTCAGGTGCATTTTTGCAGCAATATTGCTGCAGAACAAAGAAAATGCTACACTTATGGCCCGATTTACTAAGATCCTAAATAAAGACTACTAAATTGCGTGTGCACTGAAAAAGTTTGCGCGTGCTGTTTGCGTGTGGTTTGCGGGTGATCAACTAAGATTGCGTGCGCAATTGATAACAGGTGCAAACAGCAGTATTTAAATGAGGTGTTTTAAGGTTTGCGAGCGCAAACTCTGCGCCATGGAGAGTCTGGATGGAAAGCACAGTCACAAGTCACAAGCGCAAAATGAAATTTGACGAGTTGGAGTTAGAGATATTAGTGGAAGAGGCAAATAAACACATTCATGAACTACAGCAAAGAAATTTAAACATTACCAAAAGAAACGCAATATCGGAGAAAACCTGCGATAGAATAAATGCAGTTGGTAACACAAAAAACAGAAAAACGTCTGGTTTTTCATATTTCAATTTTAGGCACAGATCAAAAATACGAAATAGAAAAACGGGCCACAGGACCGAATTTGATTTCAATATTGAATTGGTCGGGTTTGCGTGACCCGGCGGTGCTCGGCATGATCTGAGGAGAAAAAGACATCAGACACAGAGCGCTTTGATTCATCTATTTATGAGTTAAGTTTTTATTCAGATGTCCACAGTATATTGCAAATATTATATATTATATAGCAAACACTGACAGTAAATGTGTGACAGACGGGACCATCATATGGCCGAAAGAAAAGAAGTGTTCAGAACAGCACAGAGCGCACACTAAAGGCTGATTTATGGTTCCGCGTCACACCAACGCAGAACCGACGGTGTAGGCTACGCGGCGACGCACACCCCACCGCGACCCTACGCCGTCGGCTACGCCGTCCATTTAACGCAGAACCATGATTCAGGCGAAGCTGCAGTCTCTGTGCTGATCCTGACACACCGGGTCGGAGCGGATTTGGTCATGATGTTTAACCTGTGTTTTGTGATTAATAAGCACAGGTTTTTTTTTTTTTTTAATAATTTTTTTATTGGAAATAGTTTCACATTGTACAACAGTAGTAAAGCAAAATAACTGGGAATACTTCCATCCATCCATTTTTCCCATCTTTTTATATCCCTCCCACATTCCCATCCCAGACCCAGCACTCACAACAGACCCAGAGACAAGAAAAAACAACCAAATACAATATAAAGAAGAAAAAAAAAGAAATAAATAAATAGATAGCGGCTTGAAACGACGCTGCCGGGTTACATTAGAATCTGTTGAGAGCCCGCTGCGTCGGTGCTTGACGCTGAGGGCGACCTTGTGCGTCAGAAACTGACCAAAAATCCTGAGAAAAAATGGGACAAAAGATTAAACAAGATCTGACATTGCTGATGGGATGGTGGACAGCAGCATCTCCCCGGCTGAGGAGAGCTCCCATGTTTTCTGTTAAACTGATATCGAGAAAGAATTTAAAAAAATATGAATTTTGTTTATTTATTTTTATTTGGCACATTTAAAGGAGCTTGGGGCTGCTTTTAAGAAATGAGACTCTCTATCGCCACCCTTCACCACGGGGTACTGCAGCCAACAGTGAAGCCGGCACAGGAGAACGGGGAGAACGTGCATGCAGCGTCATGGGACGTCACATCCGCAGCCCAGCGCGGGAAAATCGGGACCGACTTGCATTACATTTTGCAAATAAAAAAAACAGCCTCAAGCTCCTTTAAAAACAAAATTAGGAGAAAATATTTCTGTAAATGCAGTGGTTCAGTTCATGTTCAACATAGGCCTACCGCCTACGTTATGTAGCTTAAGTGTAAGGTTTACGCAAGAAACAAGTTTTCATATAGCCTATACTGTTGGACCGCTGTTGTGTGGTAATTTTTCTGAAAAAAAAAGTTTCTCAAAATTATCCCCCCCTCTGGTTTTTTCACAAATCGCACCCTGTATATATGTATTGCTAGAAATGTAATCAAAACGCATTTCTATGCAGAAACTAACTCAAAATATTGTTTTTTTTCACAGCACTGTCCAGCAACCAAAAATGTAACGATTTCACGTTATTAAAACGTTCCAGTTTAACATTATTCTGACGAGATCTGAAAAAAACGTTGCAACCACGAGCAAGCAAGAGATTATGTACATTTACTGAGTGAATATTATTAAAGTAAAATATTTATTGCTAGAAATGTAATCAAAACGCATTTCTATGCAGAAACTAACTCAAAATATTGATTTTTTTCACAGCACTGTCCAGCAACCAAAAATGTAACGATTTCACGTAATTCAAACGTTCCAGTTTTACATTATTCTGACGAGATCTGAAAAAACGTTGCAACCACGAGCAAGCAAGAGATTATGTACATTTACTGAGTGAATATTATGAAAGTAAAATATGTATTGCTAAAAATTGTAATCAAAACGCATGTCTATGCAGAAACTAACTCAAAATATTGATTTTTCATCACAGCACTGTCCAGCAACCAAAAATGTAACGATTTCACTTTATTAAAACGTTCCAGTTTTACATTATTCTGACGAGATCTGAAAAAAAACGTTGCAACCACGAGCAAGCAAGAGATTATGTACATTTATATATTGCTAGAAATGTAATCAAAACGCATTTCTATGCAGAAACTAACTCAAAATATAGATTTTTTTCACTCAAAAATGAAAAATGTCCACCGTGTTTGTTGGTGTCACGGCCAGAATCTTAAAAGTCACGTGACTTGGACGCAAAACGAATAGGCAGAAAAATGTAACAGTTATACATTTCAAGGGCTAATATTGTAACCCCTCTACGTTTTTGCACTTTGGACCAACGTAGGCAGGGTACGTTTTTATGTGAGACTGGGTTGTAATGGAGGAGGCTGGCCCATAGCTAGTAGCTCTTCATGCTAAAAGAGGAGCTGTGGCCTTCTGCATAGCTCACAGAGAACTCCATGGGACCGTGGACAGGTCCGAGGTAGAAGAGATCTTGGAAACAAGATATAGGAGAAAGAGAGAGGGGGGAGCCTGCTCTTTATACCTGGGCCCAGGCTGCCATAAATCGGCAAGCGGCCCCTCCTGCGTTTTGGGTCTATGCCCAATGAGGGTGCTATTCCTAATCACCGAAGGGCCGTAAATCAAATCCTGCTCTGGCTTTGAGTCATTATGGAGGTTCCTTTGTTCCAAACCATGCGGCCAGCTGTAAGAAAATCAAGGCTGGTCTCAGAGTTAGGCCTCAGAGCTGGGCCTTAAAGTTCAAATTAAGGCTTCCCATGTTCACATAGGACTACATTCTACCTGACAGGAACTATTCCTCCCTTCACCAGTCATAGTCAGAAATACGGCTGTATAACTGCATAAACAGCTACCGACCTACTCTCAGATTCAGATTCAGATTACGTTTATTTGCCATTTGTGTAACACACATAGGAAATTGTCACGTTGGTAACAGTGTGCCTACTCAGTATTCTTTTCACATGTAAATAAATAAAACACAGACACAAACACCGTAGTGAGGATAAGCAAAAATAAAGTGCAGGCATATACATAAAACGACATCCACTGCCAATCCAGGAAGCAGGAACACACGGAAACACACGTCAAGCACTGGAAATCTGCAACAAAAAACCACAAACAAAGCACGAAACCGGCACGGAGCCGACCAAAACATGAACAGCAATCGACCCAAATCTTGAGATCTGATCGCAGTCTGAGCTAAGCTACCGCTACCGCTACCTAACCCCAAAAACTACAGAGCAAGCATGCAGGTGAACAAGCCAGTGTGTATGTGTGTGTATGCGTGTATGTATATGATCATGTCGATCATCGTGTGTGTGTGTGTGTATGTGTGTGTGTGTGTGTGTATATGTGTGTTCGTACGTGTGTGTGTACATGTCTTTGTGGCTGTGTGTGTGTGTGTGTGTGTGTGTGTGTGTGTGTGTGTGTGTGTGTGTGTGTGTGTGTGTGTGTACGTATATGTTTGTGTGGCTATGTATGTTTGTGTATATGTATGTGACTGAGTGGCTATATGTGTGTGTGTGTGTGTGTGTGTGTGTGTGTGTGTGTGTGTGTGTGTGTGTGTGTGTGTGTGTGTGTGTGTGTGTGTGTGTGTGTGTGTGTAATAAACCAAACAAAGCTCCACCTGAAGTGTATATAGTGGGGGAGGGGGGGGAGCGCCACCCGCGAGACCAGAGGCCGACACGGAAGAGCCCGGAACCCAGGCCACCAGCAACCCCACAGAGGGGAGAAGTAGGAGGGAGGCAACCCACTGCCCGCGGGCCCCCCCCCCCGGCGCGGAAAGAAGCAGGCAGAGAAGCAGGCAGGGGCCGCGACCCAGGCAATCCCCGGCCACCCGATCCGGGCCGGACACGTGGCCAGGAGGCCCTCACCCTTCAGGCCAACGACCCCCACCCGGCAGGGGGCCAGCCTGCCCGGAGAGACAGAGCCGCCCTGGCCGCCGACGCGGGCAGGCGCACCCGCCCCCACGAAGCTGGCCCTCCAAGACCAGAGGGGCGCCCCGCCGCAGAGGCAGCGGGGGGGGACCGGAGACGGGCCCGGAGAGAGGGAACCCCCCAACAGGCCCGACAACGGAGGGCCCCAGACCCAGGCATCCCATTCATTCATCCATTCACCTATCCGATACCTATACTAATAATAAGATATACTATAATAATAATATATACTATACATAATAATAATAATACTAATAATAATAATAATAATAATAATAATAATAATAATAATAATAACCATCTTTGTATAATATAATATTGATAAATTATTACGTTTTATTGTCCTGCCAATGGAGGCTCAAATCCTCCATGGCAGGACCCTTCCACACCGCATTCTCACCGACACAGACACACAATCACGCACCGTGAGCGGGTGTTTCTTGATACCCGCTCACAGGATTTTAAAGTATCTATTCATGGATATCATGTGACGTCACACAGTACTCGCAGCGCCATCTTTAGGACCGACTTTCAGCATGCCGTCTATCTGTTGTGCCGTGGGATGCGACAACAATAAGTCTAAAAAAACGGGATTGACCTTTTATCAGTGCTTTAAGTGGGCCGTGGGATATTGTGATATTTAAATGTTCTTTTATTTTCTTCCTTTCACTCGTGTTGAAAGCCGGTTGAAAGCGCTGTAGGAAACAGTCATGATGAGGAACGGCTGATCCAGTTAGTTGAAATGAGAAGTTATCTATGATTCCTCCTCATTTCACCACAAAAACCACAATAAAGTGGCAGAAATAAATAATATCCTATTATTATATAGGTCCTGGAACATCGGACGGGAGGGAGAGAAAAGGTCTGAGTTGGATTTGGGAGAGCCGCTTGGTGATGGAGACGTCACGGGACGCACCGCGCAGGAGATCGGGAGCGCAAGATGAACATTTGCATTAATAATATAATAAATCATATTTTATGTTTTAATAAAGTTTTATGGTGACATGATGATATGCTTTTACTTTCTAGAGTAGTAACGTTACTGAAAAAGTGAACTGCCTTCTTACTTTTCATTACATAAACGTATCCTGTGCAGGCAATTCAATGCTCATGCTATTCATCACCAGACTGTCACTTACCTTTCCTGTTACCACGAACATTTTTTTGGCCTCCACATAATAATAATAATAATAATAATGAATTTAATTTATAATGCACTTTCCATTCGGAAATCTCAAAGTGCTTACAAGAGAAAAAAAAAAAAAAAAAAAAACCTTCAGATCATTTATCATAGCTGGCATATGCTTTGATGAAGTTTGGCATCTTTAACCCATCCTGATGTGAAGTAGCAGTAAGCTTTGGTACTTTAAAAGCTTTGAGAGCTTTGCCGGTGTATGGAGAAGGATTGTGGACCAGGTAGATATATATGTCCGCAAACGACAAATCTGGCAGGTTTTTGGCAGACTGGAGTGGAGTCAGTAATTGATTAGATATTAGATACGGATCGAAACCTAAAGTGTCAATTTTCTGTAGATACCATTGCTGTTCTTCGGGAGTTAAGTGAGTTATTAGGTGAGACGTCATATTGGCTGCGCGACGGAAAGGTCCTCGGTCGGTCCTCAAGATGGCGCTGACAACAAAAAATGTCACGTGACTGAAACCCATGAATAGATCCCACAATATTGTTGTTCGGATACTAAAATTCCAACGGTGCGTTTCCAATGCTTTGAAATGTTTCTAAAAAAAAAACTGACAATGAGCCGATGTAAAACATCCCACGGCCTTCCTCTGTCTCGGGCCTGTTGGTCTGTTATTTCATCCTCTTTTCCATCCGAAACAGGTTTTTCGGCTCTCTTGGCTTTGTGCTGGGGCACAATGAGATTACTGAAAGAAAGACTCCAGTAAACATGTGAGCCAAATAACATGGTGAAGAAATGATATCTGACACCAGAGACTCCAATTTCAATCCCCATCCTCCAAAAAGTCGTGAAAAATCCTATTGTTTGAATTTATTCCTTTACGTTTTACCAGTTTAATTTAATTGGACAAACAAGTGCACTTTTAGTAAATATTCAGGTCAAATTTCCTCTCCTTTCATCTGATCTTTGTCTGTTGTGGTAGACTTCTCTTGAACATTTCTGTGCTTGCACTCTTTATTGTTGCAACCATCCATCCATCCATCTTTGACCGGTTGGAAATTTGTACATCAAGACCGTTTTTTTTATTAAGTACTGCCTGTCAGGGATGGATTTTAGGACCCAAGTGCAGTACAACGTCAGGTCAATTTTAGAGAAGTCTTTGAATAAACAGGAAGGTTCTTCAGGTGGAAACAGCTAACGGTCCTTAGAAGACTCGAGGAACCAACAGAAACCAGTGCTGACAGGCGGGATAGTGAGTGCTCTGGAACAGGAACACGACTCCTGTGGGTGATCGATGAAGGTGAGGACACCGTGGAGGGGCTAGCTGGAATCGTGGTCAAGGCAGAAGCAGTATCAAAACCTGGCAGACCATCAGCAACAAAGTCCAGAGGGAGCAGGCAGGAGGATTGTTGTGGACAGGCTGAAGGTCGGCACAGAGACAAGACATGATCAGGAGCAATCCAGAGACGAAACCAAGACGTCAATCCGATACTGTGTGCTGGAACATAGTGCATGCTTGCCCTGAGTGAGGCCTCGTGCAGCTTAAATGCTGCTGATGAGCAGCGAGGAGCTGCCACTGGGACCAAACACCTGTGGGACATGAAGCTGGTGAGGTGGTGAGGCCCGGGAGGAGAGTGGGCTCACTCACCACAGCATGTGACCACAGGGCAGAGTGTGACGCTGCCCGCTGGAGGAATGGACACACAGAACTTCAAGGACATTAAAATGAAATGAGCATTTTTACTAAAGAATATTATATTCTTCTCACATGAGTTGTAATGCACATATGCAAAGGACTGGCTTGTTGACTCACGAAGATGTGAGCACTAGTAGTACTACTACTAGTGGTAGTGCTAGTGGTTCTCTTTATTTTACCTGTATCAGGAAGTGAATAAATCTAATTTAAAACTGTATGCTGGTTTTAAGATGATTGTACTTTACTTTTATTCATTTGTTTTATTCTATCTATTTTTGCACTGTATCTGTCTTTGTTGTGATATGTCATGCATGCTGTATTTGTGTTTATGTCTATTGTGCATTTTTTATTAAATTTTTTCAAAAAGTCTATTAACGTCTGGCGAAGGGACTGCCGATGAAAATTAGCCTTTTGGCTAACTCGGGTACATTTACTTTCTGCAAGGAAACATTGATCAATGTACACTGTCCATTTTTAAAAATAAAGAATTATTATTATATTGTATTTTTCTTTTTTTTTCAGACTAACTCCTGATGCTAGCTAATGTAACCGTACATATATTCTGATAAAATCAGTCCATCCCATCATTATTTCTAAATTAGCCAACGTACGGGTCGAAGGTGGGGTTGCCACCTTTCAGAAATAGAAATGAGGGACGCCCCGATTTCAGCAGCGCAGGAGCCAAAAAAAAAAGCCCCAAAACTTCTAAACTGCATAGAAATGTATTTATTTTATATGAAAAAACAAAATGCTTCGATTTAAAGTTTAAAGTGCTTTAATAGCGTTGAACTTGCATGACTGTACAGACAGCCAACCATACTAGCAACTGAAATAATAGCAACTGAAGCCTCCTATGCTACGTACGTCCATATCAGCCCAGATGTATAATATAGCCTACAGGTGAAGAATATGGTGTAAAAGTTAATTTATTTCAATAATTTAACTAGAATATTGTGTAAAAGTTCATTTATTTCAATAATTCAACTAGAATATGTCGTAAAAGTTAATTTATTTCAATAACTCAACTTAAAAGGTGAAACTAATATATTACCTATTCGTATTACATGCAAAGCAAGACATGTTAAACCTTTATTTGTTATAATTTTGATGATGGAATTGTTTATTGATTTAATAAAATATTCTCTAATTTATTTTTTATTTGGGGTTTTCATAAAGTGTGAGCCATAATCACCAAAATCATAACAAATAAAGGCTTGAAATATCTCACTTTGAATGTAGGAAAATAGGAGGAAATAATATATTTGTTTCACCTTCAGTTAAATTTACTACGAATGAGGTTTTGCAATATATTCAAATGTTCCGACCTTCACCTGTATATTATGACATCAATAAATAAGAGCATAATCCGTATCGGTTCAATACGGAACGCAACTTTTAATTCCCAATTCCCAACCCCTACCTGGAGGTGAACCCCGAGTCCTCCCCGCTGTCTGGCACACACACATGTGTATATATATATATATATATATATAATAATAATGACATATAAAGATCTGGGCACAGACGCAGCAGGTCCTGTGGTCCCGCCACAAAGATTTTTCTGGCCTTAATGTTTCCTGTGTTTTATTTTGTTCATTATTGTTAAATTTAGTGTTGATGTGTGTGTCACAGACGTGTGTATGGGGCGTTAATGAAAATAAGGGACAAATCGCGTCCCGTATTAGTTCAATACGGGACGCAACATTTTTTTCTCAAATAAACGACAATTCCGTATTTTACGGGACGGGTGGCAAACCCTAGTGGAAGGTAACGTTTGTCTCTTGTTTACCTAAACATTGTGTTCGTACCTTCCAGGCCAAACGCCAGCTGGTTACGGCCGTCTGTTAGCAGCTAGGATTACCTGCAATAAAGCACACCGGCTTTAAAAGAAAAACAACGGTGCAGTCGGGTATTTGCTCACAGCTTACAAGTCGTGTCAGGTAATTATTGCTACGTTGCTAAAGTGATGACTACCAACCATTAGACATAGCCAGCAGTGAATCAAAAGGCAGTGCACCTGATTATGCATAGCCTACATTTGTTGCGTTATATCATTTTACCTGATGTGGTAAAAATGAAAAAGGTTGTCCTGGATGTGAATTCTAACTATGGTGACAAACTGTTTTTTAAATCAGGCTGTAAATGTGTTTATTCCTGCTGAAAAGCCAGAAATAGGTGATTTTGCAGTTTATTTAATTTTTTATTTTATTTATTTAAATGATTCAAAATGAGGAAGAAAATTACAAACCCTGAGCCCTAACAAGAGGTCAAAGAGGAATAAAAAGTCTCCTCATTAAGGCCGTCTTACTCACTTTATCTCATTAGAGACACTCTAAAAACAAAACTGATCCGACGAGCTGAGGAACACAAAGACAGTGAAGTGAAACTAAACACCAAAACGCTAACTAAACAGAACAAACTTGGTAATGAACTGAGAGCACTGGGCTGAATTTAACTGAATAAAACTTTAGCACCAAAAGAAAATTATATGTACGCAGTATAAAATTAGAATAAAAAAAAAAAAAGATTTTCAAAAGTTGACAAGCTGTTGAAAAGTTGGAAATGTAACATGAACACATGAAACCTCCAGAGATCAGGTCAGTCAGGTTTGTTGTCTGACAACAACTGAGCTGACAGTGTCACATGCAACACTGGGAAGTAACAAAGTTAAACCACAGCTTATTTAGGGAGGCGCATTTCACTTGTTAATCCAAGAGTACTAAAAAAAAAGCCACAAAAAAACCAAAGGCTGTGACGGGGTGACACTTGTGACATAGTCCTGAATTAATTGTATTCTAAAAGGTAAAATATTGTAAAAAATATTTACACTTTGACGTCGGGGAAAAGTCCTGATTTCATTTTAGTTTTACTAAGTACATTATTAGGGCCCGAGCACTGACAGTGCGAAGGCCCTATCGCCAATCACCGAGGTCGGAGAGGCCATCCCATCAGGCCCCTGAAGGCTCAGGTCATTGTGAAAGTTCTCATTCAATTCTTTTCAGCTTTTGGTACCTAAGGTTATTGAAACTACGAGAGAGGCAGTTCAGGAATCTCTTGGATGTAATCCTGCAGCGTTGGTATTCGGTCACACAGAGCGTGGTCTTTTTCACCCATCTCACATCGAGCCCCAGGCGCTAGATTACGTTAGCAGTTTCCAGGAGCATCTTCATCACGACGGTCGTTTGGTGTGGGAGAATTCAATTCAATTCAATTCAATTTTATTTATATAGCGTCTAATACAACAGAGTTGTCTCTAGACGCTTTACAGAGACCCATACCCAGAACATGACCCCCGAGCAGTTATTACATAAACAATGGCAGGTAAAAACTCCCCTAGTGGGAGAAAAACCTTAAGCCAAACAGTGGCAAGGAAAAACTCCCCTTTAGGAGGGAAGAAACCTTGAGCAGGACCAGGCTCATCAGGGGGGACCCTCCTGCCGAGGGCCAGACTGGTGGGTCAGGGACGGCAACAGCACAGCAGGCAGGTGGAAGCAGCAACGGGATGACCGGGGGTGGGGACCGCAGGCCAGCACACAGCTCCCGAAGCTCCGGCCCAATCAGCAAGTCCCAGGTTGGGGTGCAGGGTCAGGAAAAGACTTGTGCTCCGTAATGCAAGCTACAAGCCACCCACGGCCACCTGCAGGACAAAAGAGAGAAAAGGGAGGAGAAGGGGGGGCCAGCAACGGGATGACCAGGGGTGGGGACCGCAGGCCAGCACGCAGCTCCCGAAGCTCCGGCCCAATCAGCAAGTCCCAGGTTGGGGTGCAGGGTCGGGGAAAGACTTGTGCTCCGTAATGCAAGCTACAAGCCACCCACGACCACCTGCAGGTTCCGGTGTCCGACAAAGGATGCTGCAACATGGACAAAAGAGAGAAAAGGGAGGAGAAGGGGGGGCCAGCACAAGAAACCACAGGAGCGACTCTGACACACTAAAGTTTACACTACCTAGAGATTTACCAACACCAGCTAGAGGTTTACTAAACACTAACTATAGGCTTTACTAAACAGAAATGTTTTAAGTTTAGTTTTAAAGGTGGAGGTGGTGTCAGCCCCCTTAACCCAGATTGGAAGTTGGTTCCATAGTAGTGGCGCCTGATAGCAGAACGCCCGCCCTCCAAATCTACATTTAGATACTCTAGGAACTACGAGTAAACCTGCACTCTGAGAACGGAGAGCTCTGACAGGAACATAAGGCACTATCAGGTCTTGCAAATAATGCGGAGCTAAGCCGTTTTGGGCTTTATACGCAAGTAATAAAATTTTAAATTGGATTCTGAATTTTACGGGTAACCAATGGAGCGACGCTAACACTGGAGAGACGTGGTCTCTCCTGCTAATTCCTGTCAGTACTCGTGCTGCTGCATTTTGGATCAGCTGGAGCCTATTCAGCAATTTACTTGGACATCCTGCTAACAACACATTACAGTAATCTAGTCTAGAAGATACAAACGCATGAACTAGTTTTTCTGCATCACTCTGTGAGAGGATTTTCCTAATCTTTGCAATATTACGGAGATGGAAAAAGGCTATTTTACAAACCTGATTGACATATGGTTTAAACGACAAATCCTGATCGAAAATAACACCAAGATTTCTCACAGTTGCACTGGAAGCCATCGCAACACCATCTAATCCCTTCCTAAGATGCTCTGGACCAAGAATGATAACCTCTGTTTTATCTGAATTTAGAAGCAGGAAATTTCTGGACATCCAGTCCTTGATGTCCCTAAGACATGCCTGAAGTTTAACTAACGGTTCTGTTTCATCCGGCTTCATAGACAAATAGAGCTGCGTATCATCAGCATAACAATGAAAGTGTATGCCGTGATTCTGGATTATACTTCCCAACGGCTGCATGTATAAACTGAACAAGATTGGCCCTAGCACTGAACCCTGCGGAACACCATAACAGACCCTTGACTGTTCTGAAGAAACCTCATGTACATGAACAAACTGGAACCTGTCAGATAGGTATGATTTAAACCAACATAGAGCTGTCCCTTTAATCCCAACAACATGCTCTAACCTGTGCAGTAAAATGCCATGATCTATAGTGTCAAAAGCAGCACTGAGGTCCAGTAGAACCAGTATGGACACTAATCCCTTATCTGAGGCCATAAGGAGGTCATTCGTGACTCGAACAAGTGCTGTCTCTGTGCTATGATGCATTCTGAACCCTGACTGAAAGACTTCAAACAGATCATTTCTATACAAATAGTCACATAACTGGCTTGAAACTGCCTTTTCCAGAATTTTAGACACAAATGGAAGGTTGGAAATTGGTCTATAATTAGCTAAGGTGTCTGGGTCAAGAGAAGGTTTTTTAAGTAAAGGTTTAATTACTGCGACTTTGAAAACCTGTGGTACATATCCTAAACTTAGGGATAAGTTAATTTGGTCCAGTATTGTCGTACCAATAAGAGAAAAAATATGTTTGAATAGTCGAGTCGGGATGGGGTCTAACATACATGTGGTTGACTTAGCTCTATTAACGAGTGAAGTCAGCTCAGGGAGGTCTATAGGATCAAAACAGTCTAGAGACAAGTCAGAGCCTAGGGAAGTCGCTAAAGCTGAAGAAACACCTACAACCGGCTGGTTGATTTCTTCTCTAATTCTCGCGATTTTACTGTTGAAGAAGCTCATAAAGTCCTCACTACTGAGAGCTGCAGGAATGCACGGCTCAACAGAGTTGTGACTCTTTGTCAGCCTGGCTACAGTGCTGAACAGAAAACGTGGGTTACTTTTGTTATCCTCTATCAACGTTGAATAATAAGCTGTTCTGGCTTTGCGAATGGCTTTTTTATATACTATTAGAATATCTTTCCATTCACGATGAGAGTCTACAGACCTACAAGAGTACCACTTCCTTTCCATTTTACGCACGTTTTGTTTCAACATGCGGATATCTGAATTATACCAGGGAGTTAAGCTCCTGTGGCTAGAAACCCTCCTTTTCAAAGGAGCAACTTCATCTAAAGCTGAATGCAACAAATCAGCAGTGTTACTAGCAAGGAAATCAACATCTGCAGAGGTAGAACCCAGGTCACTGGCCTCGGCTACATCACTATTTCGCACTGTCGTAAGATAAGCAATGGCCTCCCTAAATTTAACAATAACTTCATCAGACAAACATCTGCTAAAATAATACCTCCTATTTTGCACTTCAACATCAACAAAATTAAATTCAAACGTTATTAAGTAATGGTCGGATAAAAGGGAGTTTACAGGTGACACCAACAGACCATCAGTTTCAACACCGTAGGTGAGAACGAGATCGAGAGTATGATTAAAACAGTGCGTCGGTTTATCCACTTTTTGTGAGATACCCATTGATTCTAGAAGAGAATCGAAGGCTAATTTAAGATTATCGCTTTCAACATCCATATGAATGTTAAAATCACCCACTATGATGAATTTATCTGTGCTGATCAATAATCCAGAAAGGAAATCTGAAAATTCAGACAAAAACTCCAGATACGCACCAGCAGGGGGCCGGTACACTACCACTAACACAACTGGCTTCTCTGATTTCCGGCTCGGAAATTTCAGACCAAGCATGAGGCTTTCAAATGTATTATAGTTGCACTTAGGTTCAATTTTTGTTTCGAGACCGGAGTTATAAATTGCTGCGACTCCTCCGCCTCGGCCCGTGCTTCTAGGAATGTGATGATTAAAGTAGCCGGGCGGAGTTGATTCATTCAAACTAACATACTCTTCCTCCTGTAACCATGTTTCTGTTAAGCAGAAAATATCACTCCTGCTCTCTGTAATTATATCATTTACTAACAGAGACTTAGAGCTTAATGATCGTATATTTAGTAGTCCGCATCTAATTTTTAGGTCTGTAATTGGTACCAAATGTACATTGGTTTTAATTTTTATAAGGTTATCTTGGTTAACGCCTCTATAACGCTGCACCTGGTGAACTTTTGGAGGGCGGGGAACTGCAACCACTTCTATTTTGCTAGGCACCTGGCCAGAGTCGCCAATATCATGTAATCCTACAGTTTTAGAGTCGCTAATTACATAATGCAATCCTACAGTTTTGTTGGCAGGCGTTGGTCCTTGAGAAGCAACAGATGTGTCGCTGAGTGGGGAAAAACAGTTAGACACATGAAGCGGGTGGTGGTGTTCTGTGAGCCCTTTAATACTACCCTTCCTCCGAACCGTCACCCAGCTGCCCTGCCTGGCCGGCTGCCGGGGAGCTGCAGGGGAGCGGTTACGCTCAGCTGCTACGGGCCGGTCCGCAGAGGATTCTATCGGACTATGGTCTAGTTGGCCAAACCGGACCTCTAACTGACTAAGCCTCGCCTCCAGCCCTGTTAAACTACAGCTCTGCATCCTGGCCTGGACCCTGCATTGTCAGGGGGAGTGTCTAATAACATTGGCCAGATTTCTAGACATAAGAGCTGCACCATCCCGGGTGGGATGAATGCCGTCCCTTCTAATCAGACCGGGCTTTCCCCAGAATGTCTCCCAGTTGTCAATAAAGTCCACGTCGTTTTCTGAACACCACTGAGACAACCAGCGGCGGAGCGAGAGCATGCGACTAAACATGTCATCGCTGGTCAGATTGGGGAGGGGGCCAGAAAAACCTACAGAGTCCGACATGGTCTTGGCGAAGTTACACACCGAGACAATATTCATTCTGGTTACTTCCGACTGGCGAAGACGGGAGTCATTAGCTCCGACATTGATGATAACTTTACCATATTTACGATTACCCTTTGCCAGTAGCTTCAAATTTGCTTCTATGTCGCCCGCTCTGGCCCCCGGGATACACCTAACTAAGGTCTCTGGAGTCGGCTTCACATGTCTCACAATAGAGTCTCCAATCACCAGGGTCTGTTTCTCAACAGATGTGTCGCTGAGTGGGGAAAAACGGTTAGACACCTGAAGCGGGTGGTGGTGTTCTGTGAGCCCTTTAAGACTACCCTTCCTCCGAACCGTCACCCAGCTGCCCTGCCTGGCCGGCTGCCGGGGAGCTGCAGGGGAGCGGTTACGCTCAGCTGCTACGGGCCGGTCCGCAGAGGATTCTATCGGACTATGGTCTAGTTGGCCAAACCGGACCTCTAACTGACTGAGCCTCGCCTCCAGCCCTGCAAATAAGCTACACTTTAAGCACTTACCGTCTTCACTAAAGGAGGCAGAGGAATAACTAAACATTTCACACACTGAGCAGGAAAGAGGTGAAGCGGTGGGAGCCGGAGCGGCCATGCTAAGATGCTAACGGAGGCTAACGGACAGAAAATGTATCGGTGATTGGTGACAGTGAAAGTTACGGAAGAGAAAATGAGCGAGTGTTGAAATAAAGACAGTAATGTACCAGATATAGTGCTATTTTACCAGAAAACAGTCTAAGTTTTAGATAAAAAGTCGGGAGAGATCTGAGCCTGCAAACGCCGTGAGACGGCAGCGGCACAGACCGCAACACCAGGAAGTGACGCGATGCGTGACGCAATACGTTACCCAATCAGCCCAATTCAACTTCCTCAGCCCAATTCAACTTCCAAATTCAACAGAACTAAGTGCATAGTCAGTCCAAAATTAAGTCTTGACTTTTATTTGTCAACAAAGCGACTGGCGACATATTTTGTGACGTTTTCATGTGTTTTTAGAGACTTTTCTTACACTTAGTTTTACTTGAACTCTTACTCTTCCAACGAACAGTGGATGGTGCTAAGGGCACCTCCCCCATCCCAAAGCCCTCACTGCTGGACCCGTCTTTGCCCTGCAGAACCAGCCCCAGTCAGAGCGGGAGATGTTTATCTCTCCTTTTTAGTTGTAGGCACGACTGTCGCAGGATTGGAAGACGAGGAGTACCCGACCTTTTTCAGATGTTGATCTTTCATCAGCCTGACTTCTTTGTCTTCCCTTTGTTTTACAATTGGGGGATCTCTGTAAAAAGACCCGGTCACCCCTCATCCCTGAGCCCCTAGCACCTCCAAGCCTCATAATAAAACCACACTTTCTTTGGCAGTCCAGCTGCTGTGTTTGAGTGCCACCATCATAGGCGTGAGTTGATGTGAGCTCAGGCTGTGGGCCAAAAAGACCACTTTCACACACAAAGATTCTCCCAGAATCTTCTCAAGTGTCTATTCTTTCCCACTGTTGTCCACACACTTCTATGACCACGAATGGCAGCTGTTATTCATGATTCCAGTTCAGGTTGTCAGTATTGCAGTGGCATTTACCACTGGTGAGATTCCCCTGGTAATAGTGTTTGTGCCTCCTTCATGCCGCTGTCTCTCCAGCGACGAGAGCCTTGTTCTACTGTGATCACTGAAGCACTCTTCTCCGTCCCCACTTGGCTCTCAGCACCACTTTGACCTCGCTTAGTGCCACTTGCTGCCAGAGTTCAGACATCTGGAAGATCTAAAGCGTAGCCTGTAGATTTGTCGAACCCACTGAATAACTCTCTCTCTCTTTTGCCAAGTGGGAAGCTTTTAGAGAAAGTCCCAATGATAGTCTGCTTATGTCATCATTAAAACAGTTCAGTTGCCTTTAAACTGATGTTAGAGTTGACATGACCCTTCTCGCTTTGTTTAAACCAGCTGAAGTTATGAAGTGCTGGTTGCTCTACTAAAATAACATTTCACTGTATTGTAGGTGTAACGATACACTAATCTCACGATACGGTACGATACACGATACTGAGGTCACGATAACGATACGATATTATAACAATATTTTTTTTACAACCTTGAATGAGGAACATATGACTGGAAAAAAATGTCTTTTATTTGAAAGACACAAAATACAAAACAATGCTGTGCATTTGCCCTATTGTTACAGTTTGTAATGCTTTATAACTGTTTAAGTTTTAAAGAGAAAGCCAGGCCAACCATTTTTCCCAAACTGAACTAAAAGTAAATGTCAGGTTTGCATTATGCATCTTCAGTTTCATACAAGTACAAATATTTAGCCACAAACTGAAGAGTTTCTCTCATGTATGATTTGACTTTTTTCTTTTCCAGAAATTTAACAACTAAAATTAAATAAATAAAAGTAAATAAATACATACAATTTTACATCATAAAAAAGATTGATTCATGCTCACCTTATAAGTGTAAGAGGAGATTTATTTTTGTTAAGAAGGTTATTTTGGTAATTCAGGGTTCATTATTTTATAAATATATTCTTTATATTCTGATGTAAATCAGGGACTATAATGACACTAGTCAGTTTATCTGTAGTTTTTTAATATGTTTTAGATTGGGCGGAGTGATACAGCACTAGGTGCTGTGTTGATGTTCTAAAATCCTACACTGTTGAGCGGACATTAAAGTACTCTCAAACTCAGCAGAAGTTGTCCCCGTGTTTATCCTGCTCACGACCCGAAAAAGGTTTAATTTAATAAGGTAAGGCTTAACTCTACACCAGACTTAAAAGTTCAGAGCTCAAAACCCTGCTAGAGTCCCGTGATCGGGACCAAAACGGGACTAGTTTCTTCTGAGCGGAGTAATTTTTGGTCCGCGGGTCGAGGCGCGGTCGGATGCGCGTTACTAGTCAACACAATAAATTAATATTAATAATCCAATATCGCGATACACTTTGTCACCTCCACGACACGTTTCGTGACGTTTTTGTATCGCAAAATTTCGTGGCACGATATATTGTTACACCCCTACTGTATTGGTGTCGCTTTTTTCAGTTGTGACTATAATCCCACATTTCATGGGATGTTTATTTCTTTGCAGACTGAATTGACTCAAGACATTTCGTGTTCTTTTTTCATCACCTTCATCTCATTTGTCGATATGCATCCATTTTGGTATTTCAGCCCCGTGACATCTGTGATATCTGATCTCACAGATAGCACCAGATGTTAACCCTGTCCAGAGTTGGCGTCAACGTCTCTGTATTCAGAGGCATTGGAGAGGGATCATCGCACCGCAGAAAATGGAAATTTAGGCCAGAACAATTGGGAATTGGATGAAAATAAGGGCCAAAAAGATAAGGGAACATCCAGCAACAAGTCTAAAACCCGACTCTGTGATGGTCCGGGGTTCTGTCAGCGTTCTTGTTAAAGCTTATTTTCATTTAATTTTTTAGAGCAATATCTGCTCTTTTCCACGAATTTCTCAACCAGACAATGAAAATAACTACATTAGAAAGAAATGGCTGAGGAACAATAGAGTACTGGCACTGGACTGGTCTACCTGCAGTCCTGACATCTCCTCCAGAGAGAATATTGGAGCACTCAGGCATGAAGCATGGGGCAGGATAACGCCTGAAACTCTTCAATACTTGGTATAGTCCAGGGGTCAGCAACCCGCTGCCCTAGTGGCTCCTGGAGCTTTTTCAAAAATGTTTGACCTTTTTTTTCCTTTTTTTCTCTTTTTTCCTTTTTTTCCTTTTTTTTCCTTTTTTTCTTCTTTTTTTTCTTTTTTCTTTTTTTTCTTCTTTTTTTCTTTTTTCTAATTTTTTTTCTAATTGTCGTTAATCTCGACATTTCGACTTTTTTCTCGACATTTCGCGTTTCACCATTTGCCTTCATTCTAAAGCTTATACAAGACTTTTCATTTTTTGCGGCTCCAGACATATTTGTTTTTTGTGTTTTTAGTCCAATATGGCTCTTTCAACATTTTGGGTTGCCGACCCCTGGTCTAGTCAATACCAGATCACCTTTTAGGTGTTGTTAAAAGGAATGGCAACATTATAAAATAATACAGTGTTTCTTTCTGGAAGGTGTTGAAGGTCTGAAATTAAAAAAAAATAAGTTGCATATCAACTAAAGAAAATGTTCCTTTTGTGGGTAAGTGGTTATTAGGTTGCAGAACCAACTGTTTTGGATGACGATTAATAGGTTTGGTTAGTTTCTGACTCTTCCTCTGTGTCCACATAGAATAGCTGAGGAGCTGAAAATACATGAACGGCCCCTCATTTTACTTTTTACCTTTCAGAGTCATTAGGTTTTCCAAGGACACAAAAGATGCAGCACCAAGCCATCAGTTTCTCGGGTAACGGTATGTTTGGGTTAATATCCATGGGGGGGGTCAGCTTGTACTGGGTGTCTGTCTGGCAGCCAGCATGTGGCCGATGGCCACGTTACAAAGTGAGACAGCAGGTACACAGAGGCAGACAGAGCGCTCTTTGTCGCGAGTGTTATCTGAGTCTGGCGGTGGCAGTTGCGAGGGTGAGTTTCACCCTGCGTGAATGTGAAGTGACAGCGTGTCATTGTGATCAAATCAAACAGGAGCCAATCTTATTGGAGGGCTTTTCTCTCGGCCAGAGACTGGGACGCAGTGATATGTGCCAACTTTGTAATTCGAGCTGCCTGTTTGTTTGTGAAAGCCGTGACGAAATGCTTAACAGGAGGCTAGAAGGAGTCATCACCGTGGCTTGAGGAGACCCGGCGACCAAAACCGCGTCTATTGCTCTTAACCGACAACGATGAGTCTGTCTCAAAATGTATGACCATCCCCTCATCAACATGCATGGATGTGAATGAGAGTGAAACGGGGGGGTTAAAGGGAGGTTAAACCAACTTGGGATGGGGCGCATGAACCCATCATTTGCTATTCAACGGGTCAGGGAACCCTTCAGGTCTCTCCCTTTCACCCGCTACGTGCATGGCAGGGGTATTGTGGACTTGTTGATGTGGAGATGTGGGCTGCACCGCTGATGTGGGAGTGCAGCGTGGACTCTGATGAGGGAGACCCAACAGCCCGGGCCAGAGGCAGCCGTATACTGCGGTTGAATCTAGGTCACTGAGATCCGCCAGAGCGGAGGCAAACTGGAGGAGGAGTTACTGGGGGATGGTACGGTTGGGGAACACCGTCTTGTAAATCAGTTGAATATTATTTAAATTCAGAACACTGCAAATGCAGGAACTCTTTAGGGCTCTTGAAAGTTGGAGTTGGAGCTGGAGTTGGAGTTTATTCTTGCATGTTGAGTTGAGTTGAGTTATACTTTAATGTCCACAAGGGAAATTTATTTTAGGCATCAAATACATGCATAGCGTATAAAAACACATACAATCAACACATACAGACAGCAACAGATATCAGACTCAATACCACAATAAAATTAGTAAGAAACCAAGCAGCAGTGAGCGACATTGCACATACCCTAGGCAAAAATTGCATCTATCCCGGAACCTCATTTCATTACATTTCATTATTGGTACAGTATGAAAAAAAGCAAGAACAAAGAATAAAAACAAGCGTTTTCCTCATTTCCTCATTCGCAGCATGGTAGTAAAGATATAAAAACAAGGACTGACTACTACAGATCAGTCAGCAGCTTAGTTACAGCAGATCAGATCTGCTCCTGTCCCCTACCTGTCCCGGTAGGGACTCTGCCCTCTAAAGGGAGGACAGTTAGTTTATTTAATAAGGACTGGGAGGTGGGAAGAAAAGAGAGTTTGTAACGATTGCTCTTCCATTTACTGGCTGTGAACCGTTTCCTGGACGGCAGGAGCTCGTACTCCGAATGTAGGATATGGGAGGGTTCTGGAAGGATGCTTCTGGCCAGAACTACTACCCTCTCCTCATAGATAGTCTGAAGATGTGGATAGTGGATAGCTGCTGTGCCTGATTATCTTCATTGCCACTTTGGCTGTTAGCCAAAGCTGTTGATTTTGTTCTTGAGCTCAACAGGAAGTGTGTAATTAGACTGCCAAGTACAGTGTAGAATGTCATCATGATTGTGGAGCTTACTCCAAACGAAAGAAAAAAGTGCAGTCTCTTCAGCAAGTTATTTATTTATTTATTTTTTTTTAAATATTTTTAGCCCGGTTTTTTCCCCATTTTTTCACCCAGTGCTCCTACCTAAGCTACAGTCCTGGGCATCACCATCCTCTACCAACCCCGGGAGGGCCCTGCAATGAGCTCAGGTCTCCTCCTTAACCTGAGGAGTGAGCAAGCCAGACAGGGTGAGGATTCTCTGGCCGGACATAGCGCCTGGAAGGATCACGTTATTCCGGCCGGATCCTCCCCACCCCATCTGGCGCCCCGGTTGGCCAGAGGGGGCATGTGTAGCCCAGGACTGTGTGCATGTTTTTGTGAGGGTAGCTCACATTGCTACCCAAGGGAACACGGGGAGAACATGCAAACTCCACACAGAAAGGCCACCAACCCCACCCAGGGTGTGGGCGCCGAAGTCATGGGGGAACTAACACGCACTTCAGCGCCCACAGCGTCCCCGGCGGGAATCGAACCCAGGACCTTCTTGCTGTGAGACGGCTGCACTACCTGCTGCGCCACCGTGCCCTACGTTGTTGTACCTTTGTCTGTAATTATACTGCCAAACGCTGGGCAGAGCTGGATCTTTGGTGTAGCTGTAGTTTACAGTGCTGATCACTCTTTTGTGTAGTTCCTTTGTGTCACGGTTAAGGATTCTCCTCAAGCGCCAACCATTTAACCTCCAGCTTGAATCCGATGGAGAACTATGATTTGTTGCTTTTCCATCTAGAGGCCGGCTCGAAAATCTCTGTTGACCTCCGGGTTAAAACATCCAACTTTAGAACAGAAATAAACATACAGTATTTACAGCCAGGTTCAAAAACCGTTTTGGTCTCAATGGTTTGAATTCTTATCCATGACAACTTTGAAGGGTGTGAGTTTATATCAAGCCATGTATTTATTTCTAATGTAACTGATTGACAGTCGCCTCAGCCAGTGGCAAGATGCTATAAATTCCTCATCTGTTATTGTCATGCTACGCTTAGCGAAGCAATCGAACCCAGCGTCGGCTAAACCCAGCAATAATTTTTCAACATGTGAAACGGTACATTCTGCTGTAAATGTCTGCTGGCCATTCTGCAGATACAGTACAGACCAAAAGTTTGGACACACCTTCTCATTCAAACAAATGGGGAAGTGTGTCCAAGCTTTCGGTCTGTACTGTATTTTGGCGAGGATCGGCTGATGGAGCTGGTAGCCACAACTAACTTTGATTGATACACAGTGCTTGAGTTCCCCTCAGCTTCCCAGACGCTTCAAAACAGCTGTTCAGAAACAGATGGATCACGTGACCAATGCTTTGTTCATTGTTTCTAGTCTATGTTACTCATTTAGCAGACATTTTTATGCATGACATGCGGCTAAACATGTCATCGCTGGTCAGATTGGGGAGGGGACCAGAGAAACCTACGGAGTCCGACATGGTTTTGGCGTAGTTACACACCGACACAATATTAACTTTAGTGACTTCCGACTGGCGTAGTCATTAGCGCTGACATATAAGATAACTCTACCAAATTCACAATTACTCTTTGCCAGCAGCTTCAAATTTGCTTCAATGTTGCCCGCTCTGGCCCCCGGGATGCACCTAACTATGGTCGCTGGAGTCGGTTTCACATGCCTGACTATGGAGTCTCCAATCACCAGGGTCGGCTTCTCAACGGGTGTGTCGCTGAGTGGGGAAAATCGGTTAGACACATGAAGCGGGTGGTGGTGTTCTGTGAGCCCTTTAGGACTACGCTTCCTCCAAACCGTCACCCAGCCGCCCTGCCTGGCCGGCTGCTCGGAAGCTGCAGGGGAGCGGCTAACAGCAGCTGCTACAGGCCGGTCCGCCGCTAACTTAGCCTGGTTAGCTGACGAGTCAACGGGACTATGGTCAAGTTGGCTGAACCGGACCTCTAACTCACTGAGCCTCGCCTCCAGTCCTGCAAATAAACTACACTTTAAGCACTTACCGTCTTCGCTAAAGGAGGCAGAGGAATAGCTAAACATTTCACACACTGAGCAGCAAAGAGGGTAAACGGTGGGAGAAGAGGAGGCCATGCTAAGAGGCTAACAGAGGCTAACAGACAGAAAGTGTACCGGTGATTGGTGACAATGAAAGTTACAGAAGAGAAAAATGTGCAAGTGTTGGATTAAAGACAGAAGTTTACCAGATATAGTATTTTTTTTATCAGAAAATAATCTAAGTTTAGACAATAAAAAGTCTGGAGGAATCCGAGCCTGCAACGCCGTGCGACAGCAACAGATTGCGACAGGAAGTGACGCAATACGTTACCCAATCAGGAGCAGGTTCTCCTGACTAATAATCGCATCTCGTCCAGGATTTCAACCCCTGCTGTCAACAAGCCCTGCAATCCCTCCTTCATTTTTACTGCTCTGGCTGCAGTTTTTAATCAGTTCAGAGGTAGAATACATTTTCAACAACATCATGGTTAAAGACAGCGCGTCATTACCAGCAAGTACCCTGGAATCAATCTCCTCCTACCTGTCCTCCATTTTTCTGACACTTCCCACTGATCAGGCACCGGGGCTCATTCTAAGCATTACTTGAACATTTGTAAAGATCAGCTTCTCCCATGTATAAGCAACCCACAGACTGCAGTTGACTTTCGTTGTCATGGTAACTCACTTCCAGCAGAAACACCATGAAGCCAAACTAAAAACTCTGTATTATATAGTGTTATTCCTGTCTTGTTGAAAAGTGCTTTCACACTACATGTCACATTCACTCATCCAAACATCGTACAGCTCTGAGTAGACACAAGCACAAGTACACAAGCAGGAAAATCGCCATAATAAACAATTCAATTCAATTCAATTTTATTTATATAGCGTCTAATACAACAGATGTTATCTCTAGACGCTTTCCAGAGATCCAGAACATGAACATAAACATAAACATAAACCCCCGAGCAATTATTATATAAACAATGGCAGGTAAAAACTCCAATAGTGGGAGAAAAGCCTTAAGCCAAACAGTGGCAAGGAAAAACTCCCCTTTAGGAGGGAAGAAACCTTGAGCAGGACCAGGCTCATAAGGGGGGACCCTCCTGCCGAAGGCCAGACTGGGGGAGTCAGGGACTTCAGCAGCACACAGTAGGCAGGTGGAAGCAACAGCGGGAGGTAAACAAGGTAAGTACACATAATATTGATATGCACAAAAGGAGGAAAACTCAACTGGATCAAAACAACATGTTAGCTAAATGGCTAAATTATTATAATGTATAAAATTAAAGTGCTAATGGAAATGAGTGTAACACACAATCTTCATTTACGAACTTATGAAACATAAAAACTTACAGATATGGTCTTCTGCGACTACAAATCCAAAATTAAAGCTGCAAGCAGCGATGAACGGCCCTCCACCCTTGTGCACGTTCAGGCTGCAGTGGAAGCTTGTATGACTTGCATGTAGATTCTTCAGGCCTGGACATTTAGCGGATGACACCAGCCACGACTCTCTATACCAAACCATTCAAAAGTTATGGCAGAAAGTAGTAACTATCAGATATCGACCAATCAGATGAAGGGGCGGGGCTAATTTGCAGCAATTATGTTCAAGGACTCAAAACTGAGTCCGATGACACCACCCACGAGTCTTTATGTCAAACCATTCAAAAGTTATTGCAGAAAATCGGAACTATCACATATCGACCAATCAAAAGAAGAGGCAGGGCTAATTTGCACCAATTAAGGTGAAGGAGTCAAAACCGAGTCCGATTCTGTATGAAATACCATTCAAAGGTTATGGCAGAAAATAGGATTATTATGTCAAAAAGAAAATGTCTAGAACCATTGCAATTGTAAATAAATTATAAGAAATTTTAAATTCAAAGTCACTCAACCTTTTGTATTGTTCCCTTGTAGTTCCATACATGTCTTACTGTGTGGAGATGTGGGGAAACACATAGGAAACACATACAAGACCCATCTTAAACCAATTTTTATATTACAGAAACGAATAATACGTATAATAAAGAGAAAAGCGTTCCATGAGCCAACCAACGCTCTTTTTATAAATTTAAATACTCTCAAATTCTGGGATATAGTTAAGTTGCAAACCTTATTGGTCCCATTCAAAGCTCACAACAATCTCCTTCCACGCAGCATCCAGGAGCTGTTCCAAATCCAGGAAAACAAATATGAACTGAGACATGCTGGTTCGTTCAAAAACCAAAAGGCAAGAACAAAGTCAAAAGAACATTGTATTTCAGTAAATGGTGTAAAACTATGGAATTGTTGTGAAAAGGACTTAAGAATGTGTAGTTCAATCCATACCTTTAAAAGAATGTTTAAAATTAAGACTATCAACGGGTATAAAAAAATACTGTAACAAACTGTACGGATATATTGTAATTCATTGACACCAAATTTCATAGTGTGATTATTATTACTGGGCTTTTGTTTGCTTCTTCGCATCCACCAATATATGATAGTGTAACAGATGTATTATTATAGTGTGTGTGTGTGTGTGTGTGTGTGTGTGTGTGTGTGTGTGTGTGTGTGTGTGTGTGTGTGTGTGTGTGTGTGTGTGTGTGTGTGTGTATTGATTGTATGATAATAGGGTAGGCATCACAAGCTCATGCTTCAGCCTACACCTTTTTTGGTCACATCTTTTGAGCCATCTCTTTAGTTCCTCTCTGGTTTTGCTGTTTTCCCCATGTGTGCTGTATAATGATGATGGTTGCACCGATGCAACATTGTTTTTTTGATGACCAAAATAAACAATAAAAGAAAGAAAAAAAAGGATCTATCAAATATCGACCAATCAGAAAAAGGGGCGGGGCTAATTAATGCCAATGAAGGTCAAATACTCAAAACCGAGTCAGATGACACCACCCATGACTTTTTATATCACACCATTCAAAAGTTATGGCAGAAAGTAGGAACTATCAAATATGGACCAATCAAATGAAGGGGGGGCGCGCTTTTTGGCGTCTAGCCTCGCCACCATGGTAACGCTTCGCATCGCAGGACATTTAGATGTATAACACACCTGGGTGCACGTTACAGTTCGGGCCGTATTAACTGCTGAAGGAATGGCATAAATTGCTCCAAAATTACACGATTAATTCAAAATGGCCGACTTCCTGTTCGGTTTCGGCCATGGCGCCAAGAGACTTTTCTTTAAGTTGCAACATGATACAGGTGTGTAGCGATTTTCCTGCATGTACGTCAAACCGTATTGTGGGGCTTGAGGCACAAAGTTTTCTAGGGGGGCGCTGTTCAGCCATTACGCCACGCCCATTAATGCAAACCATTAAATATCAAACACAGACCCAACTGAAACAGAGTATGTTAATGATCCAGTAAACAGAGTCCAGCGAGGAACTCACTCCCCAGAGGGATGAGAATCAAAGTGAATCACACCGGCTGTATCAAAGCAGGAGGCCAAATCAGGTTGAAATTGATGATTCTTCTGTGGAGGACAGCATGCCACCAGCATCCTCATCGAGAGGGCTGTGATTGGTTCACTTGGAAGCCACGCATTTCCAGTTTCCGGTTTGAAGCAGTCGTGAACTTTCAGCCTCTTTTCTTCGTGTATGTGTGATTTTTTTTGTTTTGGTTTTTTGCACAATAGTTGTCCTTATCTCTTTGATTCACTGTGACCGGAAAGTCGGATAAACCATTCAGGAAAAGATCGCGAATTAGCGGTCACGGGGGGAACTGCACCGCGGAGAAATGGAGTGACGGAGAAGTCCAAAGGTTCACGACGGCGTCACGGTGACGGCGTGTGCACAGCGTCGATTTGACGCAGAACCATAACTCAGGCTTAATGGACTTAAAACCGCAGGGACTCAGTGGAGAAAAACAGAGCCATTTCTCCACCAGCAACCAATGCCTGTGCACGGGTACCGACCACAGGACACTCACAGAGACATTTCATGGACTGTTACTAAAACAGCTAGCTCACACACACTCACACAATCCATGGACTCTTTCGAGGAGATTGAACACACTTATTCACACATTTCATGGACTTATGGGAACAGTGAATACTCACTCACAGACATTTGAGATACAAGAATTCATTGATGTTAAAAATGAAGAAGCAGAAAAATAGTGTCACAATGTGATGGACTGTCAAAGCACTAATGTGTGACAACATAGTCAGTTTGTATTGAATACAATACTCATACAAGTCAAGATCACAGACTGGTATGGGTGTTTACAAACCCTTAATTTCTTTGTTAGCGAGTGGTGAAATGCTCATAGAGGTTAAGATACTTGGAAGATTTGACTACAGATAGAAATAGTATGTCTAATCCTTGGTACAAGATGTCGGGACGACATCTGTTTTTGAAGGGGAGTGTGTAATGGATATGAAAATATGTGTTAAAAAGAAACAGAAAAACGTACAGTTTAAATAGTTAAGATAATAATAATGACTTGGATTTATATAGCGCTCTTCTAGGCACCCAGAGCGCTTTTACATAAATCATTATTCATTCATACACATTCTCACTAGTGGTGGTAAGCTACATTTGTAGCCACAGCTGCCCTGGGGCAGACTGACAGAAGCGTGGCTGCCATATCGCGCCTAACGGCCCCTCCGACCACCACCAACATTCATACACATTCAAACACATTCACACGGGGCAAGGTGGGTAAGGTGTCTTGCCCAAGGACACTACGACAGCAAACTGGGACAGAGCGGGATTCGAACCGCCGACCTTCCGATCATTGGACGACCCGCTCTACCACCTGAGCTACTGCCGAAAAAAAATGCACTCTGTGTTTTATTTCATATTTCATATTATAAAGAAGCACTTTGAAATAACATTTTAAAATATGTATTTATACATATGCCAGATGCACTTATTACTTATATTTAAATATTATTTATCCAGAGAAACCTGTAATCTATTATTTTGGCTGAGAAATTCATCTATTAAACCAACATTTATCTTCCTAAATGATTTATTTCAGCCAATTCTCCACAGATGCTGCTGCTCCGAGCCGGCGGCTCTTCTCCGAAAACATTGGATCAAATTTCTTAACAGGCGTTATTTGGATAAACTGAGCCCAGGTTGGGGATCTTAACGGTTACTTTTACGCCTGAAAAAATATTAAAACTTAATAAAGTGGCATATTAACAGCGCTACAGCTGAAATTAAAATTGCTTTTAGCTCTCAGCTTCCTGATATGGTGTGACATATGTGCAAACGTAACTACGCAGTCGCTTACGTACCCGAACGTTAACCACGCAGTGACGTAGCAAGCAAGATTTAGGGGTGGTGCTGAAAAGTAGGAGTAGTGGGGATTATTGGGACAGGCCCCTGCGAAGATTACAACGGCCCTAAAATGTGTGGCTTGATTTTTAGGGGGAGTGGTAGTGAAGGAAGGCTATTGGTAGAAAGTAGGGGGTGTATTGGGATTGGCCCTAAATCTGATGCCAACCACAGACCTCATTCTAAAAAAAACATTCAGGTATGATTCAAGTCGAGCAGAGGACTTAATAATTCCACCTGCCTGCTGTGTGCTGCTGACGTCCCTGACTCCCCCGGTCTGGCCTTCGGCAGGAGGGTCCCCCCTTATGAGCCTGGTCCTGCTCAAGGTTTCTTCCCTCCTAAAGGGGAGTTTTTCCTTGCCACTGTTTGGCTTAAGGCTTTTCTCCTACTATGGGAGTTTTTACCTGCCATTGTTTATGTAATAATTGCTCGGGGGTTTATGTTTAAATTTATGTTTATGTTTATGTTTATGTTTATGTTTATGTTTAGGTTTAGGTTTAGGTTTATGTTTATGTTTATGTTCATGTTCTGGATCTCTGGAAAGCGTCTAGAGAAAACCTCTGTTGTATTAGACGCTATATAAATAAAATTGAATTGAATTGAATTGAATTGAATAATCTTGTCCACGTTGACGTACCTGAAGGGATGGGCATTAAAAATAATCATTTAAATCATTATGTTTTTCTGTCATTGTGACTTCAGATCACATTTTATGGCAAATGAATGCAGAAAATCAATAAATTCCAGATTTAATAAAGTAGGTATATTTTCCAAAAGGGATGAATGTTTGGATGTGACAAAGTTGTCTTTTCTCCTTCAACGACGGTGCTGACACACAAGCTCAACCAACACTGACTGCGTTTACATGCAATAACCCTTTTAAAACCCGAATATTGGCAATAACCAAGACAAACAAGCAGACACACACTCACTCAACTGTTCATATCCATTATACGGTTGCATGAAGTTTCTTTTATAAAATAATCAATCAATAATGTTTTTAGGAGCCACCGGTCGGCACACCGATCTCATACAACGCCACACTAACGCACATGTCTCACCGGCTCTTTGGAAATAGTCTGGTCCATTTTTGATCACCTCGTGATGGAAGTAACACTGGTGATAATTAGGTCAAATTAACTTTAACACGAGGCGATTGTCGCGTGAGCTTTTCTTTTTCTTTAATGAACATGATGCTCAGCTGGGTTTGCTGAGTGTCGGTTTAGCCTCGAGACCCTCTGCGTGATGAGAAAACTCTGCATTGTCTTGGTAACTGCTGTGTGGGAATTATAGTGCAGACATCATGGATACAGTGACAATACTGTTGCCGAGACTCACACTGCCAGCATGCAGGTGAACAAGCCAGTGTGTATGTCTATGTGTGTGTGTGTGTATGTATATGATCATGTGTGTGTGTGTGTGTGTGTGTGTGTGTGTATATGCGTGTGACTAAGTGACTGTGTGTGTGTGTGTGTGTGTGTGTGTGTGTGTGTGTGTGTGTGTGTGTGTGTGTGTGTGTGTGTGTGTGTGTGTGTGTAATAAACCAAACAAAGTTCCACCTGAAGTGTATCTATAGTGGGGGAGGGGGGGGAGCAACCCCGCCACCCGCGAGACCAGAGGCCGACACGGAAGAGCCCGGAACCCAGGCCACCGGCAACCCCACAGAGGGGAGAAGTAGGAGGGAGGCAACCCACCGCCTGCGAGGACCCCCCCCCCCCCCCGCGGGCCCCCTCGGCGGCGGCCGAGGGGGCCCGCGGGCGGGGCCCCCACGGCGCGGGAAGAAGCAGCCAGGGATCCCGCGGCAGCGGACCGCGACCCAGGCAAGCCCCGGCCACCCGGTCCGGGCCGGACACGCGGCCAGGAGGCCCTCACCCTTCAGGCCAACGACCCCCACCCGGCAGGGGGACAGCCTGCCCGGAGAGACAGAGCCGCCCTGGCCGCCGACGCGGGCAGGCGCACCCGCCCCCCACGAAGTGGCCCTCCAAGACCAGAGGGGCGCCCCGCCGCAGAGGCAGCGGGGGGAACCGGAGACGGGCCCGGAGAGAGGGAACCCCTCAACAAGGCGACACCCGTGCAGGCCCGACAACGGAGGGCCCCAGACCCAGGCATCCCATTCATTCATCCATTCACCTATCCGATATCTATACTAATAATAATATGATATACTATACATAATAATAATAATAATAATAATAATAATAATAATAATAATAATAATTAAAGCTGCAAGCAGCGATGAACGGGCCCTCGCACTCACGGCCACCGCCCCCATAAGCATATCAGAAATGACACCACCCACAACTTCCCATGTCAAACCATTCAAAAGTTATAGCAGAAAAAAGGGACAACCAATCAAAAGAAGGGGCGGGGCTAATTCAGGCCAATGAAGGTCAAGGACTCCATACAGAATCTGATGACACCACCCACGACTCTCTATGTCAAACCATTCAAAAGTTATAGCAGAAAATCGGGACAACCAATCAGAAGAAGGGGCGGGGCTAATTTTCGCCAATTATGGTCAAGGACTCAATACCGAGTCCGATGACACCACCCACGACTCTTTATGTCAAACCTTTCAAAAGTTATGGCAGAGAAAAGTATTCTAGTGGGCGCTGTTGAGCCGTTAGGCCACGCCCATTAATGCAAACCATGAAATATCAAATGTATCGACAGGCCTGGCTTTTCTTTAAGTTGCGACATGATACAGGTGTGTACCGATTTTTGTTCATGTACGTCAAACCGTATTATGGGGCTTGAGGCGCAAAGTTTTTTCTGTCTGAACCAATCAGATGAAGGGTGGGCGCGCTTTTTGCCGTCTAGCATCGCCACGGTAACACTTTTGAAAGAGAAAAGTAATGCGTGGTGTCGGAGGACGGAGACGCACGTTTTGATGTATAACACACCTGGGTGCACGTTACGTTCGGGCCGTATTAATGACCGAAGAAATGGCATAAATTGCGCCAAAATTACACGATTAATTCAAAATGTTCAAAATGGCCGACTTCCTGTTCGGTTTCGGCCATGGCGCCAAGAGACTTTTCTTTAAGTTGTGACATGATACAGGTGTCTACCGATTTTGGTGCATGTACGTCAAACCGTATTGTGGGACTTGAGGCACAAAGTTTTCTAGGGGGCGCTGTTGAGCCATTAGGTCCCGCCCATTAATGCAAACCATTAAATATCAAATTTTTCACCAGGCCTGGCTCAGTGTTTCGAGAGGAGGTAGTAAAACGTTAATACCTGAAGCAACAGCAGGACTGGTGTCATCACCATCACCACCTTTGAACAGCCAATATGCTTACAGTGTTTTTTCATACACGTATAGTTCATACAGGAAGATAGTGTAGCCTTTGTCTCACTTGATTTGGCCTTGTATTCATATACATACTAATTGAATGATTATAGGCTATCCCATTTGTTGCCCAAATAAATCATTTCAAAATCAGTAAATAATTAAAATCAGTACTCGAGTTGTAAAAAAAAAAATCAGGGGGGATGGTGGATTTGATCATATGGGGACAGATAATTGTGCTGATTACAAATAATATAATATATTACAAATAATAGCAGTGACCAAAACACCTGCAGAAATACTGCAGGAATGACATAGCAGCAGTTAAATGCAGCCTTCTGTAAGCTTTAAATATCCACTGGGCTTACATCAAATACATCAAAACACAACAATAAAAAACACTTTTCTGAACTTATCAATATGACTCTGTCCTTCACAGGATAAGTAACATGGATCACTGCAAAAACTCTAAATCTTAACAAGAATATTTGTCTTATTTCTAGTTAAAATGTCTCATTTTAGTAAAAAAATCTCATTACACTTAAAACAAGACTCATCACTGGAAAAAACAACAATTTTCACCTGTTTCAAGTAGATTTTCACTTGTAATAAGTAGAAAAATCTGCCAGTGGAACAAGATTGTTTTGCTTGTAATGAGAAGATAAATCTTGTCCCATTGGCAGATTTTTCTACTTATTTCAAGTGAACATTTACTTGAAACAGGTGAAAATTGTCAAATAAGTTATTTTTCTGGTGTTATTTTTCTGGTGATGACTCTAAATGTTGAAATAGCAGTAAAACCACATTCATTGATGAAATGACATAAGGGATGGAAAGGAGGGATGGCAGTTTTACTGGGGGGATGATTTGGACCGTTTTTATTTCAGGGGGGAAATCCCCCTCATCCCCCCTCAACTCGAGTACTGATTAAAATAAAGTGTCTTATAAATCAATAATTTTAAAATCTCAATCATTATTTTTATTTAACGGCCAGGGTTTATAGGCTGCATATTTACACTGTGTAGCCTGAAAGTGAACTGCAACTTACGTGCGGACGCATCTTTGCTGTGGAGGGGGCTGAATAAATCAACCAATTTTTGACATTTGGCCGTGTCTTCCTCCAGCGCCTTTTTTTTCTCTCTCCCTCTCGGCACCGCCTTGTCGAGGCAAAACCTCATTTTAACTCTCCCTCGCTGTGGAAACAGCCCCTGCTTGTAATAATGGCTGCAGCTCGAGCGGCAGAGCTGGTGGTGGGCGTGGTTTCAGCAGCGGAGGAGACCGAGAGGTGGTGTGCATTTTGGTGACGTAAAGAAAATGCACCAATCTTAACGGCTCACAGAAACCACGTGACACTGGGGGACTCTGTAAGGGTGGGGGCGAGCAGACCCTGCAGATTTTCATGGGATTTCATCTTTTCTGTGTTGGCAGGCTGAGGGGAGACCACTTTAAATATGTTAAAACAAGAAAACACGTGTTTTTCATAATAGGTCCCCCTTTAAAGATTTTCTAACAGTTTAGTTTGTTATGAACGTCAGAGATGTAGTTATAACACGGCATACTTGTGAATAATTATAAACATTGAAAAACGTACTTTTATATGAAAATAACCAGAAACAGATAGCTATAACATGGTATTTATATACTGCTTTAATGAACATTATTTTTATAGCCTATAAGCTATAAATATTATTTTTCTATTTTAATAAAATTAAATGTTTTTCTCTCATTTCAATTAAAACAAATAGGAATATTATCGGTTTTAATGACAATTATTGTACATCACAGCTAATTGTAAAATACATTGATTCAATTCGATTATATACAGGAATTACAGGCTATGATAATAATAGAAAAGAAAGAAAAATGACTCAAACAAAAAAAACAGTGAGTGAGACAGGCAAGACAGCGACAACCAATGCAAGTGGGATGTCAACAGTGTATACATATTTCAAAACACAGACACACAACAACTTCTGAGCAAGTGGTTTGTTGAGCAGATATTGGAATTAATCTCAGATATTTGCATGAGGTCACTCTCACTCTCAACTAAATAAATAAATAAATATATATATATATAAATACAACAACACACCCCTCTCCTCTTAAAATAAATTCAAATAAACAATCAAACTTATTTCCTTATACAATTTATACAAAAACCATATGTCTTTGTAAAAGAGCATAATACAAAGTCTTTCAGAATAAATGTACGTATTTTTAACGTGTGACAGCATCCTGTATCATAACTACATCTCTGCCGTTTGTACAAACCAAACTGTGTGGAAATCGGGTAAAGAGTCTGGGAGTTATGAATGATTGTAGTCCGGGAGAAACCTTGCTCAGTAGAAATGATGCACTAAGACGCAAATAATGCCCTGTCCAAGATGGCGGCCGCATCGATCGGTGCCCGGTCCAAGATGGCGGCCGCGCTTGATGAAAAATGTATACCTGACCAAAAGGTGGCGCTATGGAGTTCATCCAAGATTGTCATATCCACTTGTTCAGAATGCAAGCCCGATTAAATGTATTGAATTTGGGTTCATTCTGACCAATTATGTTTAAGTTACAAGAACTTTTATGTTCATGGCGAGACCCCGAAATTTGACAACCTCTGACAGCGACGCCCTTTGACACAAACTTACAGTTTTCTCTGTCACTCATCGTCAATGCCTTACCTATTAGCTCACCAACTTTGAGATCAAGAAACTGATCTCGTTTGGAGCACAGATGCAAACTAGAAGACATGACAATTCCTGGTGCCAACAGGTGGCGCTACAACCGATCCTGAATATTCCACCATAGATGTCTTCAGGCTCAACCTACAATCATGCACATACGTTTTCGACCACATCAAATCATGTATTGCTGAATTACAGCCAATTGATGTTTGATGGCGAAGCTTAAAAATGACCTCAAACTTCGCCGGATCACTACGGTCAAGCCCTCTGGCAGAAACTTAAAAGCTTCGCAATTTAGCGTCGGCCATGTGTCTAGATTGTACAAACCAAGTTGTGAGCCAATTCGATAAAATCTCTAGGAGGAGTTCGTTAAAGTACGAGGCCTAGAAATGATAAGAATTCATGAAAAATGAAATTTTCTGTTCAAAATGCCGGACTTCCTGTGTAACTTAGACCATGGGTCCAAGAGACTTTTTTGTAGCTCTTTGTCTAATATAATACACACATAAAGGTCATTGCTGTAAGTCAAACCATATTGTGGGGCTCGTCAAAAAACATAAAATAGGTGGCGCTATAGAGCCCATTCTTGTGGACCCATGCCTGTCGCCCATAAAATACGTAATTTTACGCGACTCTGGAAGCGTGTGCAAAATTTGGTGAGTTTTCGAGCATTTTAAGGCCTCCAAAAAGGCAATTTATTTACGGCGAGAATAATAATAATAATAATTAAAGCTGCAAGCAGCGATGAACGGGCCCTCGCACTCACGTCAACCGCCCCCCATAAGCATATCAGAAATGACACTTACGACTTCCTATGTCAAACCATTCAAAAGTTACAGCAGAAAAAAGGGACGACCAGTCAGAAGAAGGGGCGGGGCTAATTAAGTCCAAAGAAGCTCAAGGACTCATTACAGAGCCCCATGACACCACCCACAACTTCCTATGTCAAACCATTCAAAAGTTATGGCATGAAATAGGGACAACCAATCAGAAAAAGGGACTGGGCTAATTGTCACCAATTTTGGTCAAGGACTCAATGTTGAGTCCCATGACACCACCCACAACTCTTTATGTCAAACCATTCAAAAGTTATGGCAGAGAAAAGTTTTCTAGGGGGTGCTGTTGAGCCATTAGGCCACGCCCATTAATGCAAACCATGAAATATCAAATTTATCGCTAGGCCTGGCTTGCATGCAAAATTTGGTGGCTTTTGGAGAGCAATCAAATATGGACCAATCAGATGAAGGGGGGGCACGCTTTTTGCCGTCTAGCGTCGGCTCGGTAACGCTTTTGAAAGAGAAAAGTAATGCGTGGTGTCGGAAAATGGAGACGCACATTTTGATGTATAACACACCTGGGTGCACGTTACGGTTCGGGCCGTATTAACTGCCGAAGGGATGGCATAAATTAGGCCAAAATGACACGATTAATTGAAAATGGCCGACATCCTGTTCGGTTTCGGGCATGACGCCAAGAGACTTTTCTTTAAGTTGCGACATGATACAGGTGTGTACCGATTTTGGTGCATGTACGTCAAACCGTATCGTGGGGCTTGAGGCACAAAGTTTTCAAGGGGGCGCTGTTGAGCCATTAGGCCACGCCCATTAATGCAAACCATTAAATATCACATTTTTCGCCATGCCTGGCTTGTGTGCAAGATTTGGTGACTTTTTGGGCCGTTTAGGGGGGCAAAAAGGACCTCCTTTCGTCGAAAGAAAGAAAGAAAGAAAGAAAGAAAGAAAGAAAGAAAGAAAGAAAGAAAGAAAGAAAGAAAGAAAGAAAGAAAGAAAGAAAGAAAGAAAGAAAGAAAGAAAGAAAGAAAGAAAGACACATACAGAGACAATCATGGCGGTACAGATGATAGGATAGTAGTTAAAATCAGATCACTCAAATGAACGACGATCATACAGTACAGCTGTATCTCATGGTCCAGAATGTATGATATTATATTAATCTATTATACCATATTATATTACATGTTGTTATATCATATTAGCATACCCAGTAATATAGCATATTGTATTATTGCATTGTATGTTGCTTCATTTCATATATTTTTGACTGTATTATATTGTAAAATTATATATCATAGCGATTGCATTATTATATACTATATATATATACTATATATATATATATATATACTGACTACCTGCAGAACGTATTTTAGCATGAAAGCTTTCATATTTAACGTACATCAAGCATCCTGTATCATAGCTACATGTCTGCCGTTTGTAACAAAGCAAACCGCGTGAAAATCGGTTGAAAATTAAGCAAGTTATAGTTATTTTACTTATGCAGACACCTCCTAGCGATACCGATCCAAGATGGCGGCCACGCCCGACGTTCTCAGGCAGTCAATTCGGCGCCTCAACCAAGATGGCGGCCGCGCTGAACATCAGCCCCTCCCCCCGCGGGAGCTGCAGCCCCTCCCCTCCCCTCTCCTCTACTCTGCTGACAGAGAAGGATCAGACCAGCCTGTCAGACAGACTGATCGAACATAAATATTATTTAAAAATAATAATGTTCGACACAATTTCATAGAATTAACTGTAGCTTTAAACAACACATTAAACAATATATTTAGGGAGTTACGGAGGTGAAAGGACATAAGAAAAAAAAATGTGATTTATTTTAAAATAAGTTCATATTTTGAAAAAAATATAGTTACAAACTTTAAAAAAACCTATAGGTACCAGTGTATGATTTTTTAGTCATGTTGAAAGGTATATAAATCTGACATTTAATTGACATTTAACAAAACCTCTGATTTTAAATTATTATTTTACCAAAAAATTCAGAGTGACGAAAAATGCCAATTCCTTTCAAGTTCTGACCACAATACGCGACACGGTCAATAAGGAACATACTGACAATCATATGTGTCGATTGCTTTAACATTGGATGAACGAAACAGCAATGACAGCACATAATTTGATGAAAAATGTATACCTGACCAAAAGGTGGCGCTATGGATTTCAATCCAAGATTGTCATATCCACTTGTTCAGAATGGAAGCCTGATTACATGTATTGATTTTGGGTTAATTCTGACCAATTATGTTTAAGTTACAACAACTTTTATGTTCATGGCGAGACACCAAAATTTGACACCCTCTAACGGCCACGCCCTTCGATAAGAACGTACAGTTTTCTCTGTCAGTCATTGTCAATGTCTTACCTATTAAAGTGACCAGCTTTGAGATCAATACACTCATCTCGCTTGGAGCACAGATGCATACTACAAGACATGACAATTCCTGGTGCCAACAGGTGGCGCTACAACCGATCCTGAATATTCCACCACATATGTCTTCAGGCTCAACCTACAATCATGCACATACGTTTTCAACAACATCAAATCATGTATTGCTGAATTACAGCCAATTGATGTTTGATGGCGAAGCTTAAAAATGACCTCAAACTTCGCCGAATCACTACGGTCACGCACTCTGGTGAAAACTTAAAAGCTTCGCAATTTAGCGTCGGCCATGTGTTTAGATTGTACAAACCAAGTTGTGAGCCAATTCGATAAAATCTCTAGGAGGAGTTCGTTAAAGTACGAGGCCTAGAAATGATCAGAATTCATGAAAAATGACATTTTCTGTTCAAAATGCCGGACTTCCTGTGTAACTTAGACCATGGGTCCAAAAGACTTTTTTGTAGCTCTTTGTCTAATATAATACTCACATAAAGGTCATTGCTGTAAGTCAAACCATATTGTGGGGCTCGTCAAAAAACATAAAATAGGGGGCGCTATAGAGCCCATTCTTGTGGACCCATGCCTGTCGCCCATAAAATACGTAATTTTACGCGACTCTGGAAGCGTGTGCAAAATTTGGTGAGTTTTCCAGCATTTTAAGGCCTCCAAAAAGGCAATTTATTTACGGCGAGAATAATAATAATAATAATAATAATAATAATAAACATCACAGATACAATAGGGTCCTCGCACTTTCAGTGCTCGGGCCCTAATTAAAGCTGCAAGCAGCGATGAACGGGCCCTCGCACTCACGGCCACCGCCCCCCATAAGCATATCAGAAAAGACACCACCCACGACTTCCTATGTCAAACCATTCAAAAGTTATAGCAGAAAAAAGGGACAACCAATCAGAAGAAGGGGCGGGGCTAATTCAGGCCAATGAAGGTCAAGGACTCCATAAAGAATCTGATGACCCCACCCACGACTCCCTATGTCAAACCATTCCAAAGTTATAGCAGAAAATCGGGACAACCAATCAGAAGAAGGGGCGGGGCTAATTAAGGCCAACGAAGCTTAAGAACTCAGTACAAAGTCCCATGACACCACCCACGACTTCCTATGTCAAACCATTAAAAAGTTATAGCAGAAAAAAGGGACAACCAATCAGAAGAAGAGGCGGGGCTAATTCTGGCCAATGAAGGTCAAGGACTCCATAAAGAATCTGATGACACCACCCACGACTCTCTATGTCAAACCATTCCAATGTTATAGCAGGAAATCGGGACAACCAATCAGAAGAAGGGGCGGGGCTAATTAAGGCCAACGAAGCTTAAGGACTCATTACAGAGTCCCATGACACCACCCACGACTTCCTATGTCAAACCATTCAAAAGTTATGGCAGATAAATGTATTCTAGGGGGCGCTGTTGAGCCGTTAGGCCATGCCCATTAATGCAAACCATGAAATATCAAATTTATCGCCAAGTCTGGCTTGCATGCAAAATTTGGTGACTTTTGGAGAACTATCAAATATGGACCAATCACATGAAGGGGGGGCGCGCCTTTTGGCGTCTAGCGTCGCCACGGTAACACTTTTGAAAGAGAAAAGTAATGCGCGTAGTCGCAGGATGGAGACGCACATTTTGATGTATAACACACCTGGGTGCACATTACGGTTCAGGCCGTATTAATTGCCGGAGGAATGACATAAATTGCGCCAAAATTACACAATTAATTCAAAATGGCCGACTTCCTGTTCGGTTTCGGCCATGGCGCCAAGAGACTTTTCTTTAAGTTGCGACATGATACAGGTGTGTACCGATTTTCGTTCATGTACGTCACACCGTATTCTGGGGCTTGAGGCGCAAAGTTTTTTCTGTCTGAACCAACCAGATGAAGGGTGGGCGCGCTTTTTGGCGTCTAGCGTCGCCACGGTAACGCTTTTGAAAGAGAAAAGTAATGCGTGTTGTCGCAGGATGGAGACGCACATTTTGATGTATAACACACTTGGGGGCATGTTACGGTTCGGGCCGTATTAACTGCCGAAGGAATGGCATTAATTTCGCCAAAGTGACACGATTAATTCAAAATGGCTGACTTCCTGTTCGGTTTCGGCCATGTCGCCAAGAGACTTTTCTTTAAGTTGTGTACTGATACAGGTGTGTAGCGATTTTCGTGCATGTACGTCAAACCGTATTGTGGGGCTTGAGGCACAAAGTTTTCCGGGGGGCGCTGTTGAGCCATTTTGCCACGCCCATTAATGTAAACCATTAAATATCAAATTTTTCGCCAGGCCTGACTTGCATGCAAAATTTGGTTACTTTTTGGGCACGTTTAGGGGGGCAAAAAGGCCCTCCTTTCGTCAGAAGAAAGAAAGAAAGAAAGAAAGAAAGAAAGAAAGAAAAATTCCTACAGATACAATAGGGCCTTCGCACTGAAGGTGCTCGGGCCCTAATAAACATCACAGATACAATAGGGTCCTCGCACTTTCAGTGCTCGGGCCCTAATAATAACCATCTTTGTATAATATAATAATGATAAATTATTAAGTTTTGATGTCCTGCCAATGGAGGCCCGAATCCTCCATGGCAGGACCCTTCCATACCGCATTCTCACCGACACAGACACACAATCACGCACCGTTTCCCCCTCCCCGGAGGAGTCCAGCACCGCCAGAAGGCGCCCCAGGCTGCACGGCGAGCCCCGCCAGGCCTGGGTATCCCGACCCACCTATCCCAGGCCGGTGAGGGAACGCGGGTGATGTGGGACCCCCTCCCGCCCCTGGTGTTGAGTGCATGTGATTAATGCCATAAAAGCAGGGAGGGGGGAGGGCCAAGTATCAATCTGACACCCCCCCCCCCCCCCTCCCGAACTACGTGTCCTTGTCAAATGTATTTATTAAGTGTTGAATGTGCAGTGTCTATTTTGCTATTAAAACCGTTAGGCGGGGAGTGCCGGGCCACGCGGGACAATGCCCCCCACACTTCCATTTCTGGTTTCACTCCTCCAGAAAAATGAATCAACTATTTGCTTCAATTCAACAAAGCAGTCATTTTAAGACTATCACAGCAACACAGCCTTGTTCGTTGGCATTTGTGTCCCAGTCTCCTTTTAACCCTTGTGCTGTCTTCGGGTCAAGGAAGGAGGAAGGGAAGACAGGAGGAAAGAAGGAAGGAAGAAAGAATGAAAAGAAGGAAAGAAAGAAGGAAGGAAGGGAGAAAAGAAGGAAGGAAGGAAGGAAGGAAGGAAGGAAGGAAGGAAGGAAGGAAGGAAGGAAGGAAGGAAGGAAGGAAAGAAGGGAGGAAAGAAGGAAGGAAGGAAGGAAATAAGGGAGGAAAGAAGGAAGGAAGGGAAAAAAGAAGGAAGGAAGGGAGAAAAGAAGGAAGGAAGGAAAGAAGGAAGGGAGGAAAGAACGAAGGAAGGGAGAACAGAAGGAAGGAATGGAGAAAAGAAGGAAGAAAGGAAAGAAGGGAGGAAAGAAGGAAGGAAGGAAATAAGGGAGGAAAGAAGGAAGGAAGGGAAAAAAGAAGGAAGGAAACAAGGAAGGGAGGAAAGAACGAAGGAAGAGAGAACAGAAGGAAGGAAGGAAGGAAGGAAGGAAGGAAGGAAGGAAGGAAGGAAGGAAGGAAGGAGGAAGGGAAAAGGGAAGGAGAGAGCAGGAGGAAAGAAGGAAGGAAGGGAAAAAGAGAAGGAAGGAGGGAAGGATGGAAGGAAGGAAGGATGGAAGGAAGGAAGGAATGAAGGAGAAGTCTGTAAATGAACGGGTCGGCCTGTTTTTCTGTTGTCATTGGTCCATAAGTCATGGCTTGGCTCTTTGCTCCTGCTCACCATTGTTCACTTCCCAATGATGCCTTCATTCCTCGGACAATTCACAAGCAACTGTGACCACCGTCCATTGAAAACCCAACTATAGCCGTCAGAGCAGAAGGTATGTGGAGGGCTTGGGAACAGAACATTCATGGAAATCTGAAAAACGTTTAAAGGAAACAACAATGCCTTTTTGGCATTCCACAGAGGATGTGTACATATTCCCTAAAGCAAGAAGAGGGAGAACTCACATTCTGAGTTGTACATCTAATTACCCACTGACAAAGTACAACAGAGAGGCTCTAAGAGGTCCCATTGACTATTAAAAGGCCCAATTGAGATTAACTATTTAATTCTGGTCAACTAAAAGGTTTTTCTTGTGATGTTGGGAACAGGGGTACATGTTGAACCTGTTTCCCATAAATTTGACGTGTAGGAAGTCGATGCAGATGTGGGACTAAACCCAGCAGCGCATGTTTGTCACATAATGAAGACTTTTCTTCCATCCATCAAAGAGAACTCCAAGCGTGACAGAACACAATGGGCCCGATTTACTAAGATCCTAAATAAAGAGTACTAAATTGCGTGTGCACTGAAAAAGTTTGCGCGTGCTGTTTGCGTGTGGTTTGCGGGTGATCAACTAAGATTGCGTGCGCAATTGATAACAGGTGCAAACCTCAGTATTTAAATGAGGATTGCGAGCGCAAACTTGCGCCATGGAGAGTGGATGGAAAGCAGGATAGTCGCAAGCGCAAAATGAAATTTGACGAGTTGGAGTTAGAGACAGGGTCGGCGCCAGAGCAAATATTCAGAGGGGGCACGAGGCTTATTAGGGCGGGCACAAAATCAGTCCTGTAGGACAGCATTTTAAGGAAAAAAGTGCATTCTCACTGCTTTCCTATTAATAATCTGTCTAAAACATGTGGAGAAATAAAATCACTTAGATGTAAATAATGCAAGGAAGCGCACATTTTACTTTGACTGAAAACGTTTTACTCGTAACACACAACGAGGTCACATACATGTTTTCAATATATCAAGTTGATCCATTCATGCCCCGACAGAGCGGGGGAACGGCAGGCAGCAGGCCGGCTGTCAGAGCTGACAGCCGGCTCTGCTGCGCCGGGGCGAAGCGCAAAGTGGGGTGCAGGTTTTTGTGCAGAGCGAAGCGACCGGTGTACAGAGCTAGATGGCAAAGTCTGGAAGTCAGGCTCTGTTGAAGGGGCTGACTGGACAGACTGCCACCGGGATGGCTGAGTCTGTGTTGGATGGAGAGGAGGATAGTGTAATGGAGGAGGATTTGTTTAAACTTGCTGCAAAGAGGAAAACACCAGAATCCGCAGTTGACAGTGAAAATGTGAACAAAATGTCTAAAAAAAAGACTCAGTGTTCCCCCTCTGAGTTAAGCCTTTTTCACATAGAACGGGGTGGCGCAGACTCGGCGCAGAGTCCGCGCAGGTGGAGCAGAGTCGGCGGCGAGTGGGCGCAGACTCGGAGCAAAGCAGGGCGCGCAAATATAACTAAAAAAATGTTTTTTTTTGTAAATGTATTTTTGAAATGTAATTTACGAAGGATGATTTCACGTTCAATAAGATAAGTAATCAATAAAATACATTTGGCACAAAGGCTTGGCCTGCTTGTGGGCGAGTGGAGGGGGGCACATTAAAAGAAGGTGGCAAGAAGGCGAAGAACTAAAGAAAAAGTGGCCTTTAATAAAACTTGTGCAACCATTTTTAAAATAGCATGCAGCAGAATAAAGACTCTCTCTCTGCGTATTCTTTGATTTTGGATGTTGCCTCCTTGCCACAATAACGGCAGCAGCAGATTAGCACCTTCCTTTCGAACGTATTAAATACAGACGCAATCACAATACGCGCAATTACTTTCAGGCTTGGTAAATCTCATTGCGTGTGGTAAATTAACCTATTTGCATCTTCCCCTCCCAGTATTTAGCGCTCTCTGGCGGTTACGCCCCATATTGATTATTCATCAGGGCAAAAGTACTAAATGGATTGCGTGCGCTATTCTGCGGATTTCAGAGATGCAGTCGTCTTTGCACGCCGTTAGTAGATCAGCTCGCACATTGGTTTGCGGGTGCTGTCAAGTTTGCACAGGTTTTTATGCACGCAAACCTTTAGTAAATCAGGCCCAATGTGTTCATTGTGTTCTTCGGCATCAGCCCCTAACTTCAGCAGGAGCAGTTCAATCAATGTTTAAATTCAATTCAATTCAATTCAATTCAATTTTATTTATATAGCGTCTAATACAACAAAAGTTTTCTCTAGACGCTTTCCAGAAACCAAGAACATGAACATGAACATAAACCCCCGAGCAATTATTACATAAACAATGGCAGGTAAAAACTCCCCTAGTGGGAGAAAAGCCTTAAACCAAACAGTGGCAAGAAAAACCAGGACCAGGATCATAAGGGGGGAAGAAACCTGGACCAGGACCTGGATCATAAGGGGGGTAGAAACCTGGACCAGGACCTGGATCATAAGGGGGGACCCTCCTGCCGAGGCCCAGACTGGGGGTCGGGGACGTCAACAGCACACCGCAGGCAGGTGAAAGCAGCAACGGGATGACCGGGGGTGGGGACCGCAGGCAGGTGGAAGCAGCAACGGTATGACCGGGGGTGGGGACCGCAGGCAGGTGGAAGCAGCAGCGGGATGACCGGGGGTGGGGATCACAGGCAGGTGGAAGCAGCAGCGGGATGACCGTGGGGACCGCAGGCAGGTGGAAGCAGCAGCGGGATTACCGGGGGAGGGGACCGCAGGCAGGTGGAAGCAGCCGCGGGATGACCGTGGGGACCGCAGGCAGGTGGAAGCAGCAACGGGATGACCGGGGGTGGGGACCGCAGGCAGGTGGAAGCAGCAACGGGATGACCGGGGGTGGGGACCGCAGGCAGGTGGAAGCAGCAGCGGGATGACCATGGGGACCGCAGGCAGGTGGAAGCAGCAGCGGGATGACCGGGGGTGGGGACCGCAGGCAGGTGGAAGCAGCAGCGGGATGACCAGAGGGGGTGGGGACCGCAGGCGGGTGGAAGCAGCAACGGGATGACCAGGGGTGGGGACCGCAGGCCAGCACGCAGCTCCCGAAGCTCCGGCCCAATCAGCAAGTCCCAAGTTAGGTTCAGGGTCGAGGAAAGGTTGAGAAGGGGCAGGGCCAGGGAGAGGAGTCTTGACGGACAAATCTCTCCCCCCCCTGACCGGGCCGTTACCCTACGGTAACGGCCGTTATGGCCCATGGCTAGCGTTAGCCGTTTACATCACTTTGGGGGTTTTATCAGATCTGCACTGCATTGAAATGAAGAAAATTAAAGTTTGTAAAGTGTATTATAGACATGCTCTAAATATCCAGCAGCTTCTTCACACGTCCCAGTTTGAAGTACTATGGGGACAAGTTTGATTGAAAAATCACTATGAATGGATCAGGTAATGATTCCTTAAAGGGCAGAGCAAAGATTACCTGAGCAATGTACATGATCAACAGAATAAAAGTACAGTACATGAAATACAGAAGGAGAACCTGAAGTAAAGATGGAAAACATGAACTACAGATGAAAAACCTGGACTAAGGATGGAGAACATGAACTACAGATGGAGAACATGAAATACAGATGGAGAACAAGAACTACAGATGGAGAACATGAAATAGAGATGGAGAACAAGAACTACGGATGGAGAAGTTGAACTACAGATGGAGAACATGAAATAGAGATGGAGAACACTAAACACAGATGGAGAACATGAACTGCAGACAGAGAAATGTAACTACAGATTTAGAACATGAACTTCGGACAGAGAACATGAAGTACAGATGGAAAACACGAAGTATAGATAGAGAACATTAACTACGGACAGACAACATGAACTACAGATGGAGAACATGAACTAAAGATGGAGAACATGAACTACAGACAGAGAACATGAAATACAGGTGGAGAACTGACAGGGAGAAACGTCTGGCAGAACCAGTCTCAGGAAGGACGAGCATCCACCTGGACTGGTTGGAGGTTGAGAGGACAGGAAAGAGGAGAGATGTTCTGCTGGTACAATTACACACATTACAAAAACATGGGTGAGGAGGATGAGGGTTCAAGTACCCGACTGGCCTGTCTGCGGTCCTGACCTTTTCTCAGCAGAGAATATTTAGGGGATTTTTAAATGAAAAATCCAACAACTGGACCGTGTCTCACCTGAAGACATGTTTGCACGAAGAATCGGTCAAAAAAATACCTGGGGCCTCATTTATAAAAGAGTGTGTAGGATTCACACTAAAAGTGCACGTAAACCCAAAAGCTGAAAATGGCGGGCGCAAAAAAAAATCCGGATTTATAAAACCGTGTGCACGCACATTTGCACGCAATGTTCGCTTTATAAATCACAGTCCAGCTGGAAGGTTGCGCAGGTGAATTCGCCTCATACCCCGCCCTCTACACGCCCACTTTCTACCATAAATGGGCAATGCAAACTACATGATGACTGTATTTGCATATAAATGAGCCTGCTGAGCATGCGCAGCGCCACCTGCAGTCTGTTTCTGCTGCGCGTTAGGATGAATGAGACGTGTCGAGCCACCGTGCCACTAAATTTCACGGAGACTGAGATGGAGATGTTGTGGATGAGGTGGAGGCAGGAAAACCACATTATTTGGTGGTCACAGAAATGGCATCACTAACAAAAATAAAGCGAGTGAGTCGCCTGCCAGAATCTGATTTCTGGCCGCGGGAGCGCGCACAGCAGCCCCTTGAGCGATAGCGCTGAAACGTCAGATTTTCAGATTATGAAGCTCAAGAATGAGATCAAATCATATTTAGGTAGAAACAGCGTTTCATTAACTGTATTTGGCCATCAATTAATTTTTGGCAGGTAAAAAGACCCATTTTCAGGGGACAAATAAGATTCTGGCAGGCAATTTGTTGGCACGACACCAGCACGGCGTGTCCTGCACCGCGGACACGCCGTGCCGGTAGGATGATTTAACAGATGAAAATACCCCGTCAGATCACGCTTCCACATAGACCATGCTTCCACATAGACATCAACATTTATCTATGTGGAAGCGTGATCTGACAGGGTATTTTCATCTGTCAAATCATCCTAACTGCCAATATCTATGTGGAAGCGTGATTTTCCTCCGCCAACGCGTCGTTCACATAGATCTATATGAAGCACATTCTGACTTCCTGCTGTTATTTCTATTCTGTTATATCTATTTGCATGAAAAAGCCTTTGAAAAAAAAGAAACTGAGGTAAAAGAAACGGGGATCGTACAGTAGTATTTTCTGGACACCTTGGCAGAGAAGTAAATAATTTCATCCTACAGGCAGGACGATTCGCGGAGATAGGACAACTCGGCAGAACACAGAGATCTATAAGTTTGATATGTGATGGCATTAAGAGTATGATATGAATCTGGCTTCATTTCACCACCTCACCGCCTGCGTCGCCAGTTCCCCATATCTTAAGTAAGTTCCAAAGGGAGGGTCAGGGTTGGCGTAAAGATACACACATTTTTCGGTTATTTTTTTCTTTTTAAATCCCAACCTTTGCGTGGAAGGTGGTGTGCGCATCTTTCAAGCCCTGTTTTGTGCGCAAGCAAGCTTTATAAATGAGGCCCCTGAAGCTCTTCGTAACGTATTTTCAATCCCAGAATGCCTTTCAAATGTCGTGAGATGAAATGACAACAAACTTTTCTGTCCCAAAATTATTTGGAATATGCCATGGGTCTGAAAGACATATGTGTATAAACCTTTTCACAGGACTGTACACATTTATTTACAGATACAGCAGCTGTTTGTATTGTGTAGATGCAATGTTGGTAGAAATACATGGAATTAATGAGTAGGTGGAGCAGGATTGTGTGGTGTCCTCCAGCACCCATAACCACCCCTCCAGAGTTATTGCACTGCTAGCTGGCCCAAAGCCACAAAGCGCTCCCTTCCCTTCCAGATCCCCACAGCTGGCCTCTCCGTGATTATCAGTGCCCAATAGAAACACAGACTTTATCGAAAGCATCAACAGCCAGTATCAGCCCAAACAGCTGCTCCAACAGGGAGCAGAGGTAGCCACGATTGTGCTGTTTATTGTACTGTATACATACGTGCTGAAAACACAATTGAAAGAAAATCTTTCTCGGAATCAATGTAGTTTCCAAACATGAGTTCTTGGAGTTGAATGTCAGTCACATGAAAGTGACACTTTGGGAAACGTAAGAGGATTATGAGAGTGGTGCATTCACCTCAGTGGGCAAAAATAAAAGATAGTCACTGAAACCCTTGAACGTTGCCATAGCTGCCGTAACCAAACACCAATTATTGGCAGCTTGAATATCCCCATAAGTAGAAGTTCAGCTTCTTTGTCAATGTCAATGACGGTAGGGGAGAACGGGGTGAATTGAGCCAGTTTTTACTTAAGGCATCTTTAAAGTGAGGGCATGACAGTAATGTCTCCAACTAAAATATGTACATATATTTCAAGATGTGGTGCATCCATGGGAATAATCACCTTTGATCTAAAATTAACTGTTTTCAAAATATGACTTTTCAAAAAAAAAAGTGGTCTCTTGGCTCAACTTGCCCCCGGTGAGGGGTAAGTTGAGCCTAGGGAGAGGATAAGTTGAGCCACAGGGGGGTAAATTGTGCCCCGGATTATGTTGAAGTAAAACTTAACATTTTCACCTCATTTAATGCCATATCAAAGCAAGACAACACCAAATGACTCCTTAATTGTTTTATTGTTAACAATGAAGAAAATAAATGAACTTCAAGGCTACTACTCAACATCCCACTTGTCAATGCTGCACGGGAATACGAACGTCTTCTCCCTTCTGGCTGTTCCCCCAAGTTTTTGCGGTTTTGGGAGTTTCATGAGCACATCACCTCTAGGGATGAGTCCTTCATCATTCTCTTTGAATGTGAAGTTGGGCTTTTCATTCACAGAACCATCACAACTTTGCCTCAGAAACTTTGCACTGATGTCAGTGCCCTCAACGTTCTCCACCATTCCAATGTAATTATAGGATTTTTTTTACCTGCAAAGTTCACAATGACGAAGTCACCAGCAGACAGATTCTTGTCACTATCATTCAATTCAATTCAATTCAATTCAATTTTATTTATATAGCGTCTAATACAACAGATGTTGTCTCTAGACGCTTTCCAGAGATCCAGAACATGAACATAAACATAAACATAAACATAAACCCCCGAGCAATTATTATATAAACAATGGCAGGTAAAAACTCCCATAGTGGGAGAAAAACCTTAAGCCAAACAGTGGCAAGGAAAAACTCCCCTTTAGGAGGGAAGAAACCTTGAGCAGGACCAGGCTCATAAGGGGGGACCCTCCTGCCGAAGGCCAGACTGGGGGAGTCAGGGACGTCAGCAGCACACAGCAGGCAGGTGGAAGCAGCAGCGGGATGACCAGAGGTGGGGGGGGGGGGGGCGTCAGCAGCACACAACAGTCATGTGGAAGCAGCAGCGGGATGACCAGAGGGGGGGGGGGGGGGTGCAGGCAGGCGGAAGCAGCAACAGCAGACATCCACGTAGGCAGGTGGAAGCAGCAACGGGATGACCGGGATGGGGGGGTGGGGGAGGCGGGAACACAGGCCAGAACGCAGCTCCCGAGGCTCCAGCCTGCAAACATGCACAAAAGAGAAAAAAGGGGGGTCGGCACAAGAAACTACAGGAAAGATGGACAAAAATGATAGCTATGAGATATTTATAATAAATAAAAATGGTAATGGAGAAGAGAGGCAGGGAAAAGGAGAGGAGAAGAAGGGTGAGAGGCACCGCCCAGCGGATCATGTCGGTGCCCCCCTGCAGCATATCTACCGCGAAGCTATATTTGAGACTAACTATTATAGTTTTGTTCTATAGCTGCAACTATGACTACTGACTCTAACACACTAGAGTTTACACTACCTAGAGATTTACCAACACCAGCTAGAGGTTTACTAAACACTAACTATAGGCTTTACTAAACAGAAAGGTTTTAAGTTTAGTTTTAAAGGTGGAGGTGGTGTCAGCCTCCTTAACCCAGATTGGAAGTTGGTTCCAAAGTAATGGTGCCTGATAGCAGAACGCCCGCCCTCCAAATCTACATTTAGATACTCTAGGAACTACGAGTAAACCTGCACCCTGGGAGCGGAGAGCTCTGCCAGGAACATAAGGCACTATCAAATCTTGTAAATACTGCGGAGATAAGCCGTTTTGGGCTTAATATGCAAGTAATAAAATTTTAAATTGAATTCTGAATTTTACAGTTAGCCAATGGAGCGACGCTAATACTGGAGAGACGTGGTCTCTCCTGCTGATTCCTGTCAGCACTCGTGCTGCTGCATTCTGGATCAGCTGGAGCCTATTCAGCAAATTACTTGGACATCCTGCTAACAACACATTACAGTAATCCAGTCTAGAAGATGCAAACGCATGAACTAGTTTTTCTGCATCCCTCTGCGAGAGGATTTTCCTAATTTTTGCAATATTACGGAGATGGAAAAACGCTATTTTACAAACCTGATTAACATATGGTTTAAACGACAAGTCCTGATCGAAAACAACACCAAGGTTTCTCACAGTTGCATTGGAAGCCATCGTAACACCATCTAGTCCCTATGCTCTGGACCAAGAATGATAACCTCTGTTTTATCTGAATTTAGAAGCAAGAAATTTCTGGACATTCAGTCCTTGATGTCCCTAAGACATGCCTGAAGTTTAACCAACGGTTCTGTCTCATCCGGCTTCATAGACAAATAGAGCTGCGTATCATCAGCATAGCAATGAAAGTGTATGCAGTGATTCTGGAATATACTTCCCAACGGCTGCATGTATAAACTAAACAAGATTGGCCCGAACCCTGCGGAACACCATAACAGACCCTTGACTGTTCTGAAGAAACCTCATGTACATGAACAAACTGGAACCTGTCAGATAGATATGATTTAAACCAACGTAGAGCTGTCCCTTTAATTCCAACAACATGCTCTAACCTGTGCAGTAAAATGCCATGGTCAACAGTGTCAAAAGCAGCACTGAGGTCCAGTAGAACCAGTATGGACACTAATCCCTTATCTGAGGCCATAAGAAGGTCATTCGTGACTCGAACCAGTGCTGTCTCTGTGCTATGATGCATTCTGAACCCTGACTGAAAGACTTCAAACAGATCATTTCTATACAAATAGTCACATAACTGGCTTGAAACTGCCTTTTCCAAAATTTTAGATACAAATGGAAGGTTAGAAATTGGCCTATAATTAGCTAAGGTGTCTGGGTCAAGAGAAGGTTTTTTTAAGTAAAGGTTTAATTACTGCCACTTTGAAAACCTGTGGTACATATCCTAAACTTAGGGATAGGTTGATTTGGTCCAGTATTGTTGCACCAATAAGAGAAAAAACATTTTTGAATAGTCGAGTCGGGATGGGGTCTAACATACATGTGGTTGACTTAGCTCTATTAACGAGTGAAGTCAGCTCAGGGATCAGAACAGTCTAGAGTCAAGTCAGTCTAGAGTCAAGTCAGAGCCTAGGGAAGTCGCTAAAGCTGAAGAAACGCCTACAACCGGCTGGTTGATTTCTTCTCTAATTCTCGTGATTTTACTGTTAAAGAAGCTCATAAAGTCCTCACTACTGAGAGCTGCAGGAATGCACGGCTCCACAGAGTTGTGACTCTTTGTCAGCCTGGCTACAGTGCTGAACAGAAAACGTGGATTACTTTTGTTATCCTCTATCAACGTTGAATAATAAGCTGTTCTTGCTTTGCGAATGGCTTTTTTATATACTATTAGAATATCTTTCCATTCACGATAGAAGTCTACAGACTTACAAGAGTGCCACTTCCTTTCCATATTACGCACGCTTTGTTTCAACATGCGAATATCTGAATTGTACCAGGGAGTTAAGCTCCTGTGGCTAGAAACCCTCCTTTTCAAAGGAGCAACTTCATCTAAAGCTGAGTGCAACAGATCAGCAGTGTTACTAACAAGAAAATCAACATCAACATCAGAGGTAGAACCCAGGTCACTGGCCTCTATTGCTTCAGTAGAGGCTTCACTATTTTCCACTGTCGCAAGACGAGCAACGGTCTCCTTAAATTTAGCAATAGCTTCATCAGACAAAAATCTGCTAAAATAATACCTCCTGCCCTGCACTTCAACATCAACAACATTCAATTCAAACGTTATTAAATAATGGTCGTGTAAAAGGGAGTTTACAGGTGACACCGACTATCATCATCTGAGCGACTGTCGACAACAGTTTTTTTCTTGGTTCTGATTTGTTTCGACCCTTTCAGAGTCTTTTTCTTCTGCTTTTCAGTCTTTTTATTTGCTCTGCCATTGTGTGCCTTCTCCAGCTCCAGGGTTTCTGGAGTGTCGGTCAAGATTTTTGTTTTCACTTTCTTCCTTTTTATTCTAGGTTTAGTTGGTGTGCCTTTAGGGAAGGGAAGTATGTCTTCTGGGGACACATACCCCAAATGGGCAGGAGAACCAGTAGCATCACTTGTGGACGAGTGTTCAGGACTGATGATTCTGTTCAATGGTTCAGATGAAGTAGCAGGTGCATCTCTAGGTCTGGAACTGCTGAGCAATCAGGACTCATGGCATGAGTTGATTTTACAGGCAGGTCAGCTCTGTTTGCTGGCTCCTCGGCAAGCTCTGTCTCAATTTCTTCACTGAAGACTTGATTGGCATGTCCTCTTCTTTTCACTTCTCCTAGTTGTTTCATATCCATGTATCTCTTTAAAGTCATCCTGTCGATCTTCATGTCCCTTGCCACCTGACGAATGGACTTCCAATTCTGTAGCTCTGCCACTGCTCTGTCCAAATCCACAAGAGGAGTTGAAGCCCTGTCTGTCTTCCGTTTATAGTGGCATGGCATGATGGTTTCTGCTCTAAAATTCAAAATGTCACATCATTTCGGTGATAAAATGTAAGAATGCAATGTACATATTACAGTAACATAATACTTTATTAATAATAATAATAAGTGGGTGAAATTGAGCCACTGACTGGCTCAACATCCCCCAGGCCTTTTGGCTAAAATTACCCCACCCCTGCCATTTTAACAAACTTGTATCATCCAGCAGTTTAGAGCTAACATCATGCTAAAAGTATAGTCTCATATTAACTTTCTAATCCACTAACACATATGTGAGATTTGTTCAAACTTGTCTTTAATTGTTCAGACGCAAGAATCACGACTCCTTGAACATGAAAAATTTACTTTGAACGGCAAAAAACAGTTTTTTGAACTTAAATACGCTTACCACTTACTCGATCAGCATCTCTCCATCACAGGGTGAGTACAATGGATGACTGTTCAAACACATGTGGTCACGTGACTTAGACAAATTTGTCTATGGTTGTTCATAAACAAGGGGTGGCTCAACTTCCCCACAGGCTCAAATCACCCCGTTCTCCCCTATATCTCTGAAGGTATTGCTGCTGAAGAACATTCAACCACCAGCCACTGCACTGGGTCTGTTAAACGGGTTCAGACAAAGACATGAAAAGTCAGTATTGTGTGTTATCAGCTTAAGGATATTGTGTTGGTCTGTTATTGTGACTAACGTGAATATCAGATGACATTTTATGGTAATTCCAAAGGTGTCATAAAAACCTTGTTCAGACCTGGCAGTAAAATGCATCCCGGCACAACCGTAATCGAAAATCCAGATCTGATCACTCAGGACGTAGCAAGAGGTGGTTTGGGACACTTGTGTCGACGGTCTCTTCATAGGTTGAACATGAAAGCATCCTGAGACAGATTCAGGGGACTAAACCAAAGCCACTGACTCATCTGATTTTGCTCGTGAATGAACCTTAAAAAAGCCCTTAGTCTTTTGATTGCTTCATCATATCTGTAGCAGATCTTTTCCTTGTATTGTACATAATCTGGGTTGAATAACGTTTGGAAAAAACAACAGCACACGCAAAAAATGTGCATGTTTATTAGTGTAGTGGTCGTCAACCCTGGTCCTCCGGACCCGCCTTCCTGCATGTTTTATTTTTTATTTTTTTATTTTTTTGTCTGCGTATATCCATCCATCCATTTATCGTCCGCCGCTTATCAATTCCCGGGTCGCGGGGGCAGCAGCCTCAGCAGAGATGCCCAGACTTCCCTCACCCCAGACACTTCCTCTAGCTCCTCCGAGGGGAGTCCGAGGCGTTCCCATGCCAGCCGAGAGACATAGTCTCTCCAGCGTGTCCTGGGTCTTCCCCGGGGTCTCCTCCCGGTGGGACATGCCTGGAACACCTCCCTAGGGAGGCGTCCAGGAGGCATCCGGTACAGATGCCCAAGCCACCTCAGCTGACTCCTCTCAATGTGAAGGAGTAGCGGCTCGACTCCGAGCTCCTCCCGGGTGACCGAACTCCTCACCCTATCTCTAAGGGAGCGTCCAGCCACCCTGCGGAGGAAACTCATCTCGGCCGCTTGTATCCGCGATCTTGTCCTTTCGGTCACTACCCAAAGTTCATGACCATAGGTCTGCGTATATATTAATGGTTAATACCATGTTGGTAAAAACCTAAGACATATATACAGGACTGTCTCAGAAAATTAGAATATTGTGATAAAGTCCTTTATTTTCTGTAATGCAAAAATGTCATACATTCTGGATTCATTACAAATCAACTGAAATATTGCAAGCCTTTTATTATTTTAATATTGCTGATTATGGCTTACAGCTACAATCTAAGCACTTTAAAGTTATCAAAACTCTACACGTTAGTGTCTAAATTGGATAATTCAGTTTCTCTCCCGATCTCCAAGTGGGAGGCGGATCTCTCTCTTAACACCAACCAGATTTTTTGGTCAAAAATATGTTTAAATACTTTTACTATGACTAAGAACCCAAACTTACAACTTATACAGTACAAAGTTCTTCATAGAATACATTATACAGGACAAAGGATGTTCCAGATGGGCTTTGTCACCTCTAATATCTGTTCACAGTGCACAGAGAAGCTGTGATTTAAGGAAATGTTATGTCAAAATCCATGCCAAATGGCCCCATTCATTCGGATGGAGTTTTTTACCATGGTGAAAAAAAAACCTCTCCGTTAATGTAGCCTGAACCGGAACGTGCACCCATGCATGGCATAGATGCATGGTTAGATGTGTCTCCATCTTGCCTCGATGGGCATTACTTTTCTCAGTCATAAGCGTTACCGTGGGGATGCTGGACCCCAAAAGGAGCACGCCATTAATAACTATTGGGAGCAGAGGAATGAATGCAATACAACCGTAAACACCTCAAACTGACATAGAACCACCCCGAACACAACCACTACAGCCCCAAACCAAAGCAGCGAGAGGAGACGAATGGGCAGTAGGGCATGCCCATATCAAAATTTCATGAAATTTTCTAGTTATTATTATTATTATTATTATTATTATTATTATTATTATTATTATTATTATTATTATTATTATTATTATCGCCGAGTGGGGGTCGTTGGCCTATAGGGTGAGGGCCTCCTGGCCACGTGTCCGGCCCGGACCATTCAATTCCTGTTCCGTTTGATGGGGATATTCCGTTTGGCGTTTACATGAGTGAATATTCGGGTTTTAAAAGGAGTAACCCAGAGTTCATATTCGGGTTTTTAAAAACCTGAATATGAGCAAATTCTGGTTATTTAAAGGGGTTATTGGTGTTTACATGGCCGTGCAAATTCGGGTTATTGCCAATATTTGGGTTTTAAAAGGGTTACTGACTGCATGGAAACGCAGGCATTGTGGCATAGAATTGTCAAATTGGTTTAATTCACCGTACAAATTTTTACAGATTACTTTTGTAATACTGTATTTGACCCGGTCTTTGTACGTTTCAACCGTATAGAAACGTAATTCTTGCCATTTTAAGAATGCGATGAACCTGCTGTACTCTACTACCCTTATTTTTAGTAAAAAGTACTAACTTGTGCTTTTTACTATTTTACCTCTTTTCTTATCATTTTATTTCATTTCATTTGTTAAAAAAAATATTTAAAACTTATTTAATTATTCTAAATAAATAAATAATGTAGATAATATATGAGTATGTGTGTGTATATGTATGTATATGTATATATATATATATATATATATATATATATATATATATATATATATGTATATATGTATTTATATATGGATATGGACATATGGATATACATAATATAAATAAATGAATATTTATTAAAAATGGTTATTGGTGCAAACTATGATAACTATACATTGTTTGAATTTGTTGATGTTATAAAATGTATGAATATGTATTGTTTGTATTTATATCTAAATGTTAAACGGAATTACTTTTTATTTTTTCTTTATTTTCTTTATTTTCCTTTCTTTTTTTATATGCTACCTCTTTAGGTTTGCTTTTAATTGTTTGTTGTAATGTACTGTGTGTTATGTGTCAGATCCCAGGAAGAATAGTTGCAGTTTTGCTGTAGCTGATGGGGATCCAAATAAAACTATAAACTATAAACTTGTTATTTACTGTTTAATTATGTCTTGCCGCTTTTAATATTGATGTAAAACACTTTGAATTACCTTGTTTTGAATTGTGCTCTACAAATAAACTTGCCTTGCCTTACATTTATCCGTCCTGGAGGACATAAGCAGCAGGACGTAGACCCCAACGGTCCACAGAGGAATGTCTCCTCAGTCCCTCAATGTTGTGGACTGGGTTTGCAAGTCATCAAATTCTGTTTTCATTCAGTTTTTATTCAGTGTTAACCAGTACTGGAGTTGAGGGGGGATGAGGGGGGATGGCATCCCCCCTGAAATAAAAACAGTCCAAATCATCCCCCCCTGAAATAAAAACGGTCCAAATCATCCCCCCCTGAAATAAAAACGGTCCAAATCATCCCCCCTGAAATAAAAACGGTCCAAATCATCCCCCCTGAAATAAAAACAGTCCAAATCATCCCCCCCCTGAAATAAAAACGGTCCAAATCATCCCCCCCTGTAAAACTGCCACCCCCCCTTTCCATCCCTTATGTCATTTCATCAATGAATGTGGTTTTACTGCTATTTCAACATTTAGAGTCATCAACAGAAAAATAACACCAGACAAATAACTTATTTGACAATTTTCATCTGTTTCAAGTCAATTTTCACTTGAAATAAGTAGAAAAATCTGCCAGTGGGACAAGATTTATCTTCTTATTACAAGCAAAAGAAATCTTGTTCCACTGGCAGATTTTTCTACTTATTTCAAGTGAAAATCTACTTGAAACAGGTGAAAATTGTTGTTTTTTCAGTGATGAGTCTTGTTTTAAGTGTAATGAGATTTATTTTACTAAAATGAGACATTTTAACTAGAAATAAGACAAATATTCTTGTTAAAGGGATTGTGACATGAAAAACACATTTTTCTTGATTTTTTCTGTTTTGTTGGATGTCTTGACATCAATTACACCCCAAAAAAAAAGAACTTTTAACATTCAGTGTACTGTTGCTTTCTGGGAATTTCCGCATAATTATGCAAAAACGGCGCATATGGTTGGGTGGCGGACCGTTACGTATAGACCCGCTAAATCACCGCCCCCTCCACCCAGCTCCCTGCCCATCAGCACTGAGCCGCGGGCTGGAGGGAGAGAGACGTCTCTCCTCTCCACCCGCGCTCTCCTTTTTTTTTCGCCTACGACCTCAGATCAGACGAGACAACCCGCTGAATTTTAAGCATATTACTAAGCGGAGGAAAAGAAACTAACAAGGATTCCCTCAGTAGCGGCGAGCGAAGAGGGAAGAGCTCAGCGCCGAATCCCCGTCCGAGCGGCGGGCGTGGGAAATGTGGCGTATGGAAGACCGCTTGCCCGGTGTCGGTCGGGGGCCTAAGTCCTGCTGATCGAGGCTCAGCCCATGGACGGTGTGCAAGACAAAATCACATACCATTGATCCACTGTCTGCTGTGTGCGGGGAGTTTGGGGGAGAGGAGGAGTGGAGGATGGGGGGAGGGGGTTGGGAGGAGGAGCGGGGCAATGATTGACAGGAAAGGGGGAAAAGGATGCGTTTTTCACAGGAAAATAACACCGTCATAAAAAAAGCCAGGCATGGAGTCCTGGAGTGAAGTTTTTCTTGTTACACCCTTTTAGACACATTTGAGGGATATTGGCCAAGACTTTTAATAGTGTTAAAAGCATGTTAAAAATTATGTCACAATACCTTTAAGATGTTGAGTTTTTGCAGTGATCCATTTTACTTATCCTGTGAAGGACAGAGTCATATTGATAAGTTCA